>NC_133663.1:198203247-198503247 GCF_037893015.1 Macrotis lagotis
AAACAAACAAATGCCTTCAACATATCCTTTTTTAATTCAATAAGCATTTGTTAAATGCCTATTATATAAAATATTTTGTGCTAAGTGTTAGAATTTGGTCTGGACCAGAACATCTACTGTCTATCAACATAGCTCAGCAATTGTAGAGCAATTCAGAGACTTAGAAAGTCTTGAACTCTGAGAGAGTAAGACACTTCTTTAATTTGACATAATTACTTTGTGTCAAAAGCTGGAATTGAAGTCAGTTTTTCCTGACTCCAAGGCTAGCCCTCTTTCCACCACAAAGCCATACTGACTTTGTAGGCTCTGGGAGGCCAATTCAAAACTGAGACAGACCCTACCTTCAAAGGGTTTATATTCTTTAGGTGGGAAACAAGTACACAGAGGAATAAATGCACAATCTTTACCAAAATGTCTCCAGAAATATTTTCTTGTATCAAGACTGTGAGAGATCAATCAACAAGCATTTTAAAAGTTTCCACTTGACTCTGGGGCTACAAAGATATAAAAATAAAATAATCCCTTCTCTCAAGGGGCAGTGATCTATAAGGTCCCTTTCACCTCCAAATCTTATGATTCTAAATCACTGAAGACTATTTTCCCAGCTCCAATGCTTAATGAGAAGTGATATGTAGTGAAAGGAACAAAGATGGGTCCAGGAATCTTGTCCCAGTGTTGTTACTAGCTATCTACATCAACTTTGACAAATTTTGTTCTATACTTTATTTTTCTCAAGTTTTTTCCCAATGCTCTCGAGGGAGCAGAGTGGCATAGGGGAAAGAGTGCTGGACTTGAAACGAGAAAGAACTAGGTTCATAATCCTTCTGATAGTAATTTGCTATTTGATCATGGGAAGATCATTTAACCTCTTTAAACCTTGGTTTCCTTACCTATAAAATTAGGTATTTGAGTCATTAGGGTCTCTTCCATATCTTTCAACCTAAGAAGTCTAAAATTCCATAGTTCTATAATAAAAAATGGGGCATGAAAAATAAAAAAATTGTTTTTAATAAATAAAATAAATTTTATAACAAATTATTTATACATTGATGACTATTATTTGTATAATCAAGGCATTTTTACCTTGAGTGGTCTCCAGTTTCAGTATGGGTACTTGTTTCATAAATATGTATCTCAACTTCTCTATGCCTTCTCAAAGCAATACTAAACTGAAAATTTGACCTACATAAGATTATGTCCTTAATAATAACTCCTATTCCTATTATTATTTTTTTACAGTTTACAAAGCCTTTCCCTAGTGTAACATCATTTGTACAATTTTAAGGTTAATCAGCAACTGTCAGATCTTCACCTTCTGGTTCCAAGTCCATTCTTTCTCCACACTGCTAGATTTGTCTCTTCAAAATACTTTTAATCAGCCTTGATATGATGTCTTGGAATATTGACAAATTTGGACAATAACAAGCTTGACTTGATAATGCCAGAGAAATCTTGTCTAAATTATTTCCCTTTAAGAATGGAGTAAAGTGGGGCAGCTAAGTGGCACAGTAGATAGAGCACTGGCCCTGGAGTCAGGAGTACCTGAGTTCAAATCCAGCCTCAGACACTTAATAATTACCTAGCTGTGTGGTCTTGAGCAAGTCACTTAACCCCATTGCCCTGCAAAAAAAAAAAACCTTTAAAAAAAGAATAGAGTGAAGAAACCTTAAGAGAGAGAGAGAGAGAGAGAGAGAGAGAGAGAGAGAGAGAGAGAGAGAGAGAGAGAGAGAGAAGGGATGGCTAGGTGGCACAGTGGATAGAGCATCAGCCCTGGAATCAGGAGTACCTGAGTTCAAATCCAGCTTCAGACACTTAATAATTACCTAGCTGTGTGGCCTCCAGCAAGTCATTTAATTGCATTGCCTTGCCAAAAAAAAAAAAAAAAAAAAAAAAAGAACGAAGTAAAGCCAGAGAATGCAACAAGTTCTGTTTTAGGTCATTTTCCTCCTCTTTTGGCCAGTCTTGCTTTTTGATGCAAGACATATTTGCAATCTCCTGAGGACTCTCCCATCTCCCTGGGCTATGAAACATTATTTATGCCCTTAAAACAGCCTTTCATTGACTATGGTCTCCTGAGATCTGAACCTGGAAGCTCATACTCTGGAAAATTAATATCATAATTGATTTTATGATAATATTAGAATATGAAGTGAACAATCAGTCTGAAAAAGAAATTGCCAATTGGTCTATGCCAGACAAAAAATGTTATTTTGAAGGCATGAGCCAACAGCAGTCACTGTCACTTTCTACTGTCCTGAAAAATCTACGATCAAAAGATTTGGGAAGGGAATTATTATTTGCTCACTACTAATAATTACTTGGTGCCAGTAAAGATGAAGGATATGGTACTTCAATTATTAGATTGACTAGGTAAATCAATCAATCAATGAGCATTAACTACTAACTAGAACCTAGGAATACAAGACATACCAGGCCCAAATGGATTTGTCATTTCATTAATCTGAAGGTTCCCTCTAATAATGCTAATTTCAACCCATTTGTCCTTATTTCCTTATGCAATACTTATCTGTGTCCTCCCACAGATTCGTCGTAAGAAGTTCCATTTCTCTTATTACACATTTCCTTGATCATATCTAGTATTCCTGTTCTTTAAAGTTACAGGTTATACACATTTATCATGTGCCTCTTTATCTCTCTCTGTGAGATTCATTTTTAATTCTTCACAGGCTATTGAATCCCATGTTGTGAGGCTGGTAGAATGCTGTTATATTTTTTAATGGGCTTTTGTTTTGACCTTTAATGAATTAATTCACCTTCTCAGCCTCAGTTTCATAATCTGTAATGAAGTTTGGAAAAGTCTGAGATTTAGACTTGGCTTGTAGAGTACCCCCAAAATATGTCACATCATAAGAATGACTACCACAAATACAGTGATTTGCAGGGCTTGGGAGAAAGATCAGACCTGTAATTTCACTGGTACAGGCAAAATGCCAGTGAGGAAATATCCTCTATCAATGCAGATGAGCACGTGTTCTATACTTCATAGCTTTAGACATGTGCCTGGTGTATCAAGAGTAACTGACCAGGAATAAGCATTGTCTTTTCCCATGTATAAGAGGCACCTTAATTTTGGGGGCTGGAAATTTGAAAAAAAAAATGTATTCTATAAAGTTATTGAACTCAAGTTTTATTCATCATAAAATTCGTACAACTCCTCATCACTGTCAAAACTCCCATCCATTAGCTTGTCCTCATCTATATTTGATAATGAATCACTGTCTTAGGAGAGACTCTGACCACTTGCCTGCCTGTTCTTTGGTCTGTGGTTGACCACAAACACTCCCTGGGCAAGTCTAGTGTATGTATACCTGCTTAGTCCATTCTGTTTCATGAACCGGAAGCACCAATTGTATCCTTCTTTGAAATCAGTCACTTCTTTTTCATCAGCAATTCTTCTGGCCTCATGAACCATCTTTGTGGACATAAGCATTCCACTTGCCCTTTGCTCTTACATCCATCTCTTCCATTCCCTCTGTAATTCAGGCCACTTGGCTGACTTGCCTCTCATGGTCTTCTTCTGCCGTGGCATTTTCAGGAGGGTTTCTTCTTCCCCTAGCCAGTCTCAGATTGTTTTCTCAGTTAGAGGAGGACCAAACTGACATTCAGCAGCACAATTCCCATTCACTTTTTTTTTTTTAGGGTTTTTTTGCCAGGCAATGGGGTTAAGTGGCTTACCCAAGGCCGCACAGCTAGGTAATTCCATTCACTTTTTGCAAACTGGATCACTTTGAAATTGAATTCAGTGCTGTGCAAAAATCTTTTCTGAGCCATTTCTGGGCAAAGCTAGGCAAAATGTAACTTAATATACTGGTAACAAATGCAAAACAATGAGTGCAAAGACAAATGTGAAAAAGAGAGAAATGCAAGTAAAAAAATCTACAACCATTGTATAAGATGCTCCCAGTTTTTAGACCCCACATTTTTCAAAGAAGGGTGTGTCTTATATATGGGGAAATATGGTATTGTCTAGACTTAAAAATGACACTTCTTGTCCCTAAAGCCAGCTATTCTATTGTGATTTATGATTTTCAAAACACTGTATTAATTCATTAATTAAAACCCTATGAGATAGGAAATACTAGTTTTATAATTTTCATTTTACAGTTCAGGAAATGATAGCTCTGAGGATTAAAAAAACATTGATAGAATCATATTTTATCATATGGTATTGTCGAAAAAATATTGGTTCTAGAGTAAAAGATCCTGGGTTCAAAACTTGCTTCTGATGCTCACTATCTATTGACCTTTGGCAAACCACTTAAGTTCCCTGGGCCCCAGTTTTCTCAACTGTAAAATGGATTAGGTAACCTTTGAGGTCTTCCAAGCTTCAGATTAATGATCTACTTCAGTTTTTCAGGGATTAAAAATGCTGGTTTTGAAGTTAATGAATATGATGACTTTGGGCATTTTATATTAACCTGCATAAATATTTCTTCCCCTTCTCCATGTAGAATTTAAATATCATAGGTAGCTAGATGGTGCAGTGGATAAAGCAGCGACCCTGAAATCAGGAAGACCTGAGTTCAAATTTGACCCCAGACATTTAATACTTGCACAGCTGTGTGACCTTGGGAATGTCACTTAGCCCTATTGCCTAGCAAATCCTGAGCAAAGAACTACTTCATTTATTACTCTTGTATTCCCTGAGGCCTAGTATAGTATCAATCACTTGATTGTTGAATGAATAATGAATGAATGAAATGGCCCTAACAGCTTGCCTATCTGGTATCTTAGAAATCTTTTTTTTTTTTTAGGGTTTTTTTGCAAGGCAAACGGGTTTAAGTGGCTTGCCCAAGGCCACACAGCTAGGTAATTATTAAGTGTCTGAGACCAGATTTGAACCCAGGTACTCCTGACTCCAGGGTCAGTGCTTTATCCACTATGCCACCTAACCGCCCCTTGTCTGGTATCTTAGAAGAGAATTAGTAAAGATCCAAAACCCCTTATTCATTCCTCCTCACTTCACATCAGCTGAAGGGCCATCTATTGAAACTATAGTTTATTTTCAAATGTTTCCAAAATCTCTCAATCAAGTATAGGAATTCAGAATTTGCTTTTTTTGTGATAATGAAGGCAAGTTAAGCTTATCCAATCCCTTTACCTACAAAAAGAAGAGATATCAATCGAATGTAAGCATTTTGAAGGCAGGAACTTATTAATTTTTGTCTATCTCCAGGTACCTGGTACATAGTTGGCAATTAATAACTTGTAGGATAGAACTAAATGATACTAAAAAAAATAAAGATAAAGTTAATTATCATTCTACTGGGCATTCTACTTGACTTAAAATAAAATACACACTTTATCTGATAAGTCAAAGGCTGTTATGAACCTGCTAGTACTATGTTACCATTCTCTTTATGATAAATAAAGTAGAGACCATACTTCAAACAATTCATCTCCATGACATCAGTGGGACTAAAAGACAATGCTAAGTGTCCTTGGTTCCCAAAAGAGATGAGTATGAGAGCAGCATTATTTTGAACAACCTGTGTTGCATTGCCAAGAAGGAGGAAATGATGTGACTGCCAATATTCTTTGGTGAGAAAATGGAGGGGGGGGGTAGGGACAGTGGAGGGCTACAAAGACAGGAATTTAAGAATATCTTGAAGAACTAAACTTTGCCAAGAGATGCCATGCACATATTAGATACAGATGATGAAAATTTTTATTTCAAAGTAAAATTACAAGATATGGTTGTAATTACTTATATATTAAAAAGATAAGAGAAATGCAAATAAAGTCTAGTAAAATTGTTTTTTAAATTATTTTGAAAAATTTACAGCACCTTTTGCAATTGACATATCTGTTCTTTCTGCTAATTACTGTTCTTCTAGAATTGATTCTCCACTATCTATTCTCACAATTATTCTAAAATCACAGTGGTGCCACTTCCTGGAGATATCTTTAAGACAATGTCTTGTTACTATTACTAACAATGACATAGTGATTATAGTACTTAAAGGTTTATAAAGTTCTTGATATACTTACATGTCCTTTAGCAAGAGAAAAGTACCCGTGGCCAACTAGAAGACAAAAGGGCAAAAGCCTATCCTCGTATATAATTAGCTCCTAATATGCATCCTTTATTTTATTATCGCCATGATCAAAAGTCCCTTTTGTACACTTGGTTCTGGCTATCATTTTTAAGCCATGGTAACTACAAATAGCTTGATGGGCTGAGCCTTACTACCAAACTATAGCAACCAAGCAACTAGAAATGCCTTATAAATAAACCTATGACTGGCATGAGTCAAGGCAGAGAGCAGGATGGGAGGTTGAATCAATGAGCCCTGGAAAAGATGCTGCTGCTATCCAAAGGTGGCTTTGAATTGGTGGCTATCATGAGAGGGGAGATCCATGGCATGGCTTCCAAATAATATCTGCAAGTACAGAAGGTGTTCATCAATGTGTGACGTTGAGATCATGCATATAAATATGTGTGTGTATGTGTGTACATAGTTCATATATAGTCTCAGCCTTATCTAATATAAGCATATATAAGTCCTTATTTCCATATAGATTATCCCACCAATACATTATACACATATATTTACATAATTTTTAAGTAAATAAAGACTTAGTGAAGTTTTAAGCTATCAAAACTTTTAAATCTGTGTAGGTACATAATATAAACTATGTATTTATATATAATATATATATATTTATATAAGCTTATATAGGTACCCAAGCTTTCCCATCTTTCTTGCTCCATTGTCTTTGCCTCTTATTTTACTAAAATAGTTATGGAGAATCTAGTCCAAGCATATCACTTTACAGATAAGAAAACTAGATGCATACTTAGTGATTTATTAAAGTTCCCTAGGAATAATAGCAAGGTCATAATTCCAACCTAAGTTGATAGAATTTCAGAGATGGAAGGGACCTCAAAGGTCAACTAATCCAAACCACAAAAAAAAGGAATCTTCTCTATGATATTCCTGGCAAGTGAACACCTACTCTATACTTTAAGAAGTTCAGTGATGGGGAGCTCATTATTTCTTAATTTCCATTTCCCTTTTGGATTGCTGGATCTTGTTAAGAAATTGTTTTGTAACTTATTTCCAATATCTGCCTTTGTAGCTCCAATCCTGAGCTCCTTATTCTGTCCTATAGGCCAAACAGAACAAAGGTTATCCTTAATCATGACAATCATGACCCACCTAGGTATTCTCTTCTGCCTCCAGATGCAATGTTCTTTCTACTATATCACAATGCCTCAAGATTGAGGTCATCAGTTAATTAATTCCTAGATCTCCCCTCCCCCACAACCTTCTAAAGATCTCTGTATCTTCACTACTCTTACTGTCCTTCCTTTTAATCTTAATAAGAATAATGTTTGTCTTTCATTTTTGAAGAAGGCCACAACATCAGGGGGGATGATATTATGACAAGCACTTAAACTGGATTTGAGTGAGGGGGTGTTGTGTTAAGTCATCAGCCTCACATTCTCCTCCAGAGCCATCTGAGTCCAGTGGCCAGTTATGAATCGGGATGACTAGAGATGACCCTGGATGTGAGGCAATAAGGGTTGAGCAACTTGCTCAAGATCACACAGCTAGTAAGAGTCAAGTAGCTGAGGCTGGATTGAAACTCCTTTCTGATTCCAAGGCCAGTGCTCTATCCACTTTGCCACCTAGCTGCCCTCCTTTTGATCTTAGTAACTGCTTAGTATCTCTACTTTCGGTCCCTTACTCTTATTATTTTCTCCCTCAGTCATCTCTTCCAATTTCAGGACTTCACTTAACCCTTTTTATGTACATGATTCTCAAATTTATTTAGTCAGGTCTGATTTCTATTTTCCTCTATAAAATGAAGGGGTAGAGCAAGATAGTGGAAAGAAACCAAGAAGTTGCCTGAGCTCTCCCTAGTTTGCCTCAAGAAATCACAATGATTCTAAATGAATTCTGGTGTGAAGAACTCACAAAAAAGATAGCGAAAAAATCTTCTAGCTTAGAATAACTAAGAAAGACTTCAGGAATGGTCTGTCTCACTTGGGTAAAAGGGGAATACTGCCCAGAACAGATGTTGCCCAGGTAAGCCAGCAGGAGGTTTTTAGTCACAGATCAGCAACCAAGGTTCCTGGCTCAGCAGGCTAGTGGCATAACATGCAGCCCCAGTGCATAAGGCAACTTCTAGTCCTGAACCATAGCACAACAGGCATGACTAGGCTGCCCCAGTACAATGGGAAATCTATCAGCACCTGAGGCCTTGGAGCAGAAAATAAGTGATCAGGTCCCTGGTCCCCCATGCAAGAAGCTTTCCTCTGTACATGAGAAGCAGAGCTCAACTTTAAAAGTCAAGAAATAGACTAAAAAATAAGTTAAAACAGAAAAGAGCCCTGACCATAGAAAGCTACTATGGTGACAGGAAAGCTCATAATATAAACTTAGAAAAGGACAATAATGTCAAAAGGCCTACATGCAAAGACTCAAAGGGGAATACGAATTGGTCTTAATCCAAAAAGCCTTCTTGGAAGAGCTCAAAAAATCAAATAAGAGAGATAGAAGGAAAAATTGAGAAAGAAATGAGAATTATGTAAGAGAGCATTGACAGCCTGGAAAGGGATGGACAAAAATTGATTGAAGAAAACAATCCTTAAAAAATACAATTGGCCAAATTAAAAAAAAAAATTCACTGAAGAAAACAACTCCTTTAAAAAGTCAAATGGAAAAGGAGAACAAAACTTAACTGAAAGAAATGATTACTTAAAAACTGGAATTGGTCAAGTAGAAGTTAATGATTGATTGTAAGAAGAATAAAGAATCAGTCCAATAAAATCAAAAGAATGAAAAAATAGAAAATGTAAAATATCTCACTGAAAAAAAGCAACTGACCTAGAAAATAGATCCAAGAGAGATAATTTAAGAATGATTGAACTACCTAAAAGTCATGATCATGACTTTTATGATTATGATACTCTGGAAGGCAAAGGAGCTTGGATTACAACCAAAAATCAACTATTCAGCAAAACTGAGCAAAACCTTTGAGGGGAAAAGAATGGTCATTCAATGAAATAGGGAACTTTCAAATATTCCTGCTGAAAAGACCAGAACTGAAACTGAAAATATAAGACTATAAGATAAACAGGAAAGAAAAAAAAGTGTGTTATTCAATAAGGTTAATCTGTTTACATCCCTACATGGGAAGATGATAGGCTGTAACTCCTGAGAACTTTATCTTTGTTAGGAAAATGAGAAGTATAGACAGAGGATGGGGGGTATAAGTTGACACTAATGTGACAATGTAAAAAAATTAAGGAGAGAGAGAAAAAGATTGCATTGGGATAAAAGAAAAGGGGGAGATAGAATAGGATAAATTGCATCACACAAAGAGGCACAAAAACCCTATTATAATAGAGGGAAAATGGAGGAATTGAGCATTATTTGAAATTTACTCTCATCAGATTTGACTCAAAAAAGAGAATAACACACATTGAGTTGGGTATAGAAATTTATCTTATAGAGAAGTAAAAAGGAAAGGGGGAAAGACAAGGGGAGGGTTGATGGGAAGGAAGGCAGATTGGGGGATGCATAAGTAAGAAGCAAAACAGTAGTGAGGAAGGACAGAGTACAATAAAAGAGAAAATAACAAACAGGGAAAAATAGGATGGAGGGAAATACTATTATTAGTTATAGATGTTTGTTTGTTTTTTGTTCTTCATTCTCAAAGAAAGACCATGACATCAGGAAGGTAATGTCATGACAAGCACATGAATTGGATTTGAGTGAGGGGATTCTGTGCTAAGTCACCAGCCTCACTTTTTCCTCCAGACCATCTGGTCCAGTGACCAGATATGAATCAAGATGACTGGAGATGGCCCTGGATGTGGGGCAATCAGTGATTTGCCCAAGGTTACACAGCTAGTGTCACATGTCTGAGGCTGGATTTGAATTCCCATTCTCCTGATTCCAAGACCAGTGCCCTATCCTCTGAGTCACCTAGCTGCTCTTATTAGTCATTACTGTGAATGTGAATGGAATGAATTCTTCCATAAATTGGAAGTGGAGAGCAGAGTAGATTGAAAACTAGAATCCTCCAATATTTGTTTACAAGAAACACATTTGAAGCAGACACACACAGAGTAAAGGTAAAATGTTGGAGCAGAATATATTATAATTCAGATGAAGTAAAAATATCAGGGGTAGCAATCCTGATCTGAGATAGAGCAAAAGCAAAAATAGGTCTAATTAAAAGAGATAAGGAAAGAAACTACATCTTGCTAAGAGATACCAAAGATAATGAAGTAATATCAATCCTAAATATACTAAACTTATCAATACTAAGCATGCTAAACACACTGGTATAGTATTCAGATTCTTAGGGGAGATGTTAAGTGATTTACAGGAAGAAATAGACAATAAAACTATATAAGTTGGGGACCTCAATCTCCCCCTGTCAGAATTAGGTAAATCTAACTACAAATTAAACAAGAAAAAAGCTAAGGAGGTGAATTAAATTTAAGAAAAGTTAGATATGATAGTCCTCTGAAGAAAATTGAATGGGGATAGAAAGGAATATACCTTTTTCCTCAGTGTACATGACAGCTACACAAAAACTGACCATGTATTAGGTCATAAAAACCTCATAATCAAATGCAAAAGGTCAAAAATAATAAATGCATCCTTTTCAGATCATGGTACAATAAAAATTATGTGTAATAAAGGGTCATGGAAAGATAGATTAAAATTAATTGGAAATTAATCTAATTTTGAAGAATAATGGGTCAAAATTAAATAATAGAATCAATCAATAATTTTATCAAAGAGAATGATGATAATGAGACAACATAATAAAATTTATGGAATTTAGTCAAAGTAGTTCTTACATGAATAATGTAAGATAATTATATATAAAATTATGATAATTACAGTAAGCTTACATGAATAAAGTAGAGTAAGAGCAGATCAGTGAACTGGGCATATAACTAAGAAGGCTAGAAAAAGAATAAATTAAAATTCCCAATTAAATATCAGATTAGAAATTGTGAAAATCAAAGAAGAGATTAGAAAACTATTAAACTAATAAATAAAACTGAGAGCTGGTTTTCTGAAAAAAATAAAATGTCTAAACCTTTTGTTAATTTGATTAAAAAAGCAGAAAGAAGAAAACCAAATTACCAGTATCAAAAATGAGAACTCACCACCAATGAAGAGGAAATTAAAAATTAATTAGAAGTTATTTTGCTCAACCATATTTCAAGGATAATAGAAAAGGAAGTGAAATATTTAAATAACCCCATTTTAGAAAAAGAAATTGAACTAGTCATAAAAAAATTCCTTAAGAAAAAACCTCTGGTAGCTAGGTGGCACAGTGGCTAGAGCGCTGGAGTCAAGAGTACCTGAGTTCAAATCTGGCCTCAGATACTTAATAATTACCTAGCTGTGTGTCCTTGGGTAAGCCACTTAACCCCATTGCCTTGCAAAAAAACACAAACCAACCTAAATCAAAAAAAAATAAACAAGAAAAAATCTCCAGGGCCAGATAATTACAAAATGTTCTATTCAGCTGTTTTATTTGCTGTTTTCACAATTAGACACTACATTTCCTGAATCTATGGCTCTGTATAATCTGGTTTTCATATCTGGATTGCACTCCTTTTCATTTCTGCCAACAGAATTTCCTTCAAGACTCAGGGTAATACCTCCTATAGGCAGCCTTTTCTTAGACTCCTAATTGTTAATTAATTATTATGTATATACTTATGTATTTAAATGTTTAAACACCCTATTAGGAGGGTAGAATTATTTTATTTTTCTTTGTAGTTGAGCACACAGTATAGAGCTTCATGTGCACATGGTAAGCCCTTAATTAAGGTAGTTGAGTGGTGAAACGAAGCCCTGGGCCTGGAGTTGGGACAAGTTTAGTTCAAATCTTGCTTCAAACACTTACTAGTGTTTGACCCTGAGTAAGTGTGACCCTGAGCAAGTCACTTAATTTCTGTCTACCTCAGTTTTCTCAGTTGTTAACCAATGATAATAATAGCACCTACTGAAAAGTGTTTAGCCTATGCCTGGCACATAGTGGACACTTTGTAGATATTTTTCCCCCATTTTGAACTAAAAGTATTTATAGGTAGATGTTTGATAAAGGGCTTGTTTGATAAAGTATCCATTGAAGGGCAGCATAGAACAGTAAATAGAGGACGCAATTTTTGGATTCAGGAATGAATGGATTAAAAAAAAAAGCAGTTATTTAGCTCCTTCTATGTACCAGGAAGTAGTCAGGAGGTACAGGGGCTAGAGTGCAGGACTTGAAGTCTGACCTAGGCAAATAACTTAACCCTGCTTGCCTCAGTTTCCTCATCTGTAAAATGAGCTCAAGATGGGAATGGCAAACCACTCCAGTATTTTTGCCAAGAACACCCAAAATGAGGTAACAAAAAGTACATGGGTAAAAAGACTGAGTAACAACAATAGAGAACTTAATTGATGTATATATCTATGTGTCTCTAATAAAGGTGATGTCCCCCAGACTCTGATCTACTGTCATTGCCTTCACTTATTCTAGCACTGATGATGATATCAAAGCTCTTATTGCCACCCACTAACTATTTTGTTCTAGCATTGATGTCTCCTTTATAAGACATGAATCCTCTGCCTTGCCCTGGCTTGCCCAATGACACATATGTTTAAAATGAATGAGAGGCTGTAGGGGCAGCTAGGTGATGCAGTGGATAGAGCACTGGCCCTGGTGTCAGGAGTACCTGGGTTCAAATCTGGTCTCAGACACTTAATAATTACCTAGCTGTGTGGCCTTGGCAAGCCACTTAACCCTGTTTGCCTTCCAAAAATCTAAAAAAAAAAAAAAAAAAAAAAAAAAAAAAGCTTAGGCTGTAAAAAGGGACCAGCAGATGGAAAAAAGAAGAAAACCAGAACTGGGAGTCAGATGGAAAACAAGAGGTAGAAATTTAGATAATAAGCGATGGATTCCTTTGGGAATCTTTGGGTCCTTGGCTTCAGTCCCATAGAGGTAGTTCCTGTGGTCTAGGGCAGAATCATCAGCGAGATAAAGTGTTTGGGTGGGGTGGAGTTGGACACAAAAGCTCCCTGGTGCAAGAAAAGGGAAGAAAAATAAAGGGAGAATGAGAATTTGGGACTAGCCCTTAGGGATAGGGAGAGAAGGATAATAAAGCATGAGTATTAAAGGAAAATAAGAAATTGAAGCCAACTGGCACAGAATCAACATGTGAAGTAGACACTACAACAAGGGTTAGAGTGCATGTTGGATTGGGTGAGAGTCACAGGTAGCAATTCTCCACAAAATTAAGCAACTCCAAGTTAGAAACTCCTAATTATTATAGATTAGATAAATAAATAGAATTGTTCAACTATGTTTGACTCTTCATGACCCCATTTGGGGTTTTCATCACAAAGATAACTGGAGTGCATTGCCATTTCCTTCTCTGTCTCACTTTATAAATGAGAAAACTGAGGCAAACAGGATTAAGTGACTTACCCAGGATCACATAGCTATTAAATGTATGGTGTCAGATTTGAACTCAGATCTTCTTGACTCCAAGTCTAGTGTTTTACTCACTGTACTACCTAAGGCCAGAAATTAAGTAGGTAGATAGGTAGGTACATCTGTACTAAGTAACTATGTAACAGGTATTGTAATAGTCCTCTTAGGATCTTGCATTCTAATGGGGGTGGGAAAGATAACATATGGGGAAATGGGTATAAAGTATTATACCTTTCCATTGCATGTTATGGAGATTCTTGGGAAATTACATAGAGGTCTGGTTCTGGGTAAGATAGATGAGAGCTCGCCTCACAGAGCTCAGAATCCCAGAAGCAGAGTCCAAGGTTCCAGCAGGAGTGGGCTGCATTTCTGGTGGCATGGTATGGAGAGAGAATCTAATGGAATTTCTGAATGTAGTGGTTGTCCATCTCCCTGCCACCAACACATAGTATTGTAAGACATTAAAATTTTGATCTTGGAATTCATGCATTGGCTTATAGTACTAGCTTGCTTGTGGATAACATCTTATAAAAGGTACCTTCTCCAATAATTAAATTCTCTTTAATAAGATTCAAGATGAATCTGCTAAATTCTACTTCAGAGTGAAAACTTCAGAGTGAAAAAGTTTGTAGTGGTTGAATTTTTATGGTAGTGGAAATAGAAAAAGAGAAGTATAAAAGAACTAACAAATTATAATGGAAAAAGCCTTGAATTATGAGTCAGAAAAACACATGTATCTACCTACAGTCCTATCATTAACTTAACTTCTCTGGGTCTGTTCCCTCATTTGTAAAAGGAAGGACTTAGACTAGATCAGAAGTTTTTAAGTTGGAGTCCCTGAACTTTATTTTTTTATTTTTATTCTATTTCAATAATTGTATTTTACTATGATTGGTTTCCTTTGGAAGCATATATATTTAATTGTAGTAAGAGAAAGAGGATGAGTAAAATTGGGCAATGTGATAAAATGGAAAGAGAGTCAAAATAGAGTCAAAGGACCTGGGGGTCATATCTTGCTTCTGTAAATCATAGCTTCTCTGAACTTCAATTTTCTTAACTTTAAGGGAGGAGGGGGTCAGCCTTCACGAACTCTGAAGTTTCCTATAGTTTTAGATTTGCGATTTTATGAAATCTGAGAGATTTCTCTGTTGATGTGAGAAGTCTATGGCCAGACACATCTGGATACATATCTTGGTAATTTGTAGGTAAATCTGATTATGTATCCTCTAGGTTTGCTTCAGGGATGAATTTTATTTAGGAAACATGAAGAGAATGAGAGCTAAAATAAAATGGCATGCAGATGAAAGCACTTTCAACTTTTACAAATGATCAACAAGACTACATCCATGCTAGGTCTTAGTTTGTTCCCCCACAAAACAGTTCTAGATTTGAAGAGCAACAAGGAGAGATCCCTAATAGATATAATAAGTAAATAATACAATCCTGAGTCTCTAGAAACTCCTCATAGGAAGAAATTACTTAGAAGAGTGAAAGAACATCCAGAGCTCGAAAAATAACTGGAAGCAGTAAGTATGTCTAAGTGGGACTATAATAGCTTTCACTAGTTCCTAGTGTCCTTCAAGTAAAATCTGCTATTTATTTTCTAAATAAAAAGGGCTGGGGCAGCTAAGTGGCACAGTGGATAGAGCACTAGCCCTGGAGTCAGGAGTATTTGAGTTCAAATCCAGCCTCAGACACTTAATAATTGCCTAGCTGTGGGGAAGTCACTTAACCTCATTGCCTAAAATAAAAAAAAAAACCTCATAAATAAAAAGGACGTAGGCTTTACCATAATGGTTTTTGTCTCCATGTTCTGTCCTTTCCTTTTTCAAAATTATTGGAAATTCAAGGAAATATGCAGGGGGTGGAGATAAAAGAGCAAGAGAGTAAGAAGGAAAGTTAGAAAGGCAAATGGAAAGGATGAATTGATGCATTTGTGAAAGTCACTTACTGTATTGAGAGCCTACACATAACTATATTGTGCAAAACACCGGGCAAGTCACTTAATCTCTATCTGCCTCAGTTTCCTTAGCTGTAAAATGAGTATAATAATAGAACCTATTGTGAAGATCAAATGAGGTAATATTTCTAAATCACTTTGCAAACCATAAAATATTATATAAGTTTTGCGTGTCCCAGAGCCCATTGGTATAGAACTCTCTCCTCATTGGTGGAGATGAATGCTGTGCCCCCAATAAGAGGGATGAGTTGAAGTTGATGAAAGCAGTAGAAATGCAGCCTTTAAGAATCCCCTTCAAGACTCCATAAGCTTAAGGTCTTCTTTGGGTTTCAAGTCACTTTGGGTGCTTTAACTTCCAGCTTCAAGAAGAAAGATGGAAGAAGCTAATCTACCTCAGGTTGCTAAAGGAAAAAACCCCTGGAAAACTTAAGAAGAGATGGCAGTCTCCATCATGTCCCTTTCTCTATCTGCCTACATTTGAAACTCCAGTAAGGAATGTCCCCTTGGGCGAAATTTCAGTTTTATCTCATTTAAGTTGTAATTTCCTACCAATGGGAAAACTCCTTCATTCTATATTGTCTGCTATATATTCTCCTATTAATTTCTCTGATTTCTATTTGCTATGATTGGAATGAATAGGTTTCTTTTTATTGTTTCTTTTTTATTTTTTTTTTAAATTTTTTACTCCAGCTACATGCAAAAGCAAGTTTCAACATTACTTATGAGTTCCAAATTCTCTCCCTTATTTCCACCCCACTCCCCTCATTGAGAAAGCAAGTTACTTGGTATAGATTAAAAATATGTAGCTATGAAACACATTACTAAAAAAAAAGTCATGTTGTAAAAGTAAATTTAATTTCCTGCCTCCCTCTCCCCCCTCCCACAAAGAAAGAAAAACTCAAGAAAAATAAAGTGAGGGAATAAAAGTGTGCTTCGGTCTTTATTCAGATACTATCAGCTCTTTCTTTGGAATAGATAACATTATCATAAATCCATCAGAGAAATTACTCTAATACTTTTCCCCACTGTTGTTATTACTAGCTGTATTTCCCTACATCTTCTTCCCCACACCCATATTTATTCTATTTGCTCTCTCCTTTCACCCTTCCCCTCCTCAAAAGTGTGTTGTATCTGAATAACCTCTCCATCAATTTCTATACCCAGTTCTATACTCTCTGAGCCACTTCCTATGAGAGTAAAGGTTCACTCACTCCCCCTCACCTTCCCCCTCTTCCACTTCATTGCAAAACTTTTTTCTTGCCTCTTTTATGTGAAATAAACCAAAATGGATAGGTTTCTTGGCTATTTACTATGTATATTCATTGTGGAATTGGTATTTTGTGTGAAAGGGAGCAAGCCTTAGATATAGAGCTTGGGGTTTCCCTTCCACCCAATAATAATGACAAAGTGATCAGAAGCTAGACTGAATACAGTCATAACCCTAGACCAATAATATTCAAGGAAGCTTTTGTTGTTTAGTCATTTTCAGTTGTGTTCAACTCTTTGTGGAAGAGTTTCTTGGGGATATTTCTTGACAAAGACTCTAAAGCAGTTTGCCATTTTTTTCTCCAGCTCATTTTACAGATGAGGAGACTGAGGCAAACAGTATTAAATGATTTCTCCAGGGTCACTCAGGTTTTCCTCACTCCAGGTGCAGCATTCTATTCACCACACTACCTAGCTACTCCATTCAAAGGAGCAGATGAATGTAATTCTAGCCCAGTATTTCCTCTTTCATGGACAAGATCTGGAGTCAGAAGGCCTTCGTTCAAAACTGGCCTCAGACAGTTATTAGTTATGTGACCCTGTTTCCATAGTTTCCTCACTTGTAAAATTAGCTGGCTAAGGAAATGGCAAACCACTCCACTATCTTCACTGAAAATCTCAAATGTGGTCATGAAGAGATGAACACAAACTGAAAGCCCTAAACCAACAAAACAAAAATACTCTCTCTGAAGAGAGAATGGCCTTTATCACCAACTTCTTGTTTTACATTCATTTTTTTCCTTTTGTCCTTTTAAATTTATTTTTTATTCTCATTTTGTACAAATGTTTTTTTACACTAATAAAATATTCTTGTTTACAAGTAAACAAAATACCCCTCCTCCCCCATGAATAAAAATTAAAATAAAAAAAAATAATAGTAATAATTCTAGGTATGGCCAGGTGGCGCAATGGATGAAGCAACAGCCCTGGAGCCACGAGCACCTGAGTCCACATCCAGCCTCTTAAACCCAACAATCACCCAGCTGTGTGACATGCAAGCCACCCGATCCCCACTGCCCTGCAAAAAACCAAAAAAAAAAAAAAAGAAAGAAAGAAAAGACCCAAAATAAAATAAAATAGTAATAATAATAGTAGGAGTGGCTGGGTGGCAGACAGAGCATTGGCCCTTGAGCCAGGAGCACCTGGATCCAAATCCGGCCCCAGACACCCAAAGATCACCCCACTCTGTGGCCCCAGGCAGGCCATCCAGCCCTACTTGCCCTGCACCCTCCCCCAAATAATCATAACAAAAAATGTGCTTGAGTCTTTGTTCCAACACCAACAACTCTGTCATGGGTGGATCTCATTCTTTATGATAAGTCCATCACAAAAGTTATTTCCATATTTTTCCACCATTGCCATTGCTGATCGCAACTTCCTCCTTTCTTATTTCTCCACTACCATGTACTCTATTTTCTCTCTCCTTTCACTCTGACTCTGTTGTAGGGTTGCTGAGTGGCGCAGCAGACAGATCCCTGGTCCTGGGGCCAAGAAGCCCTGAGCCCCCATACCACCCCTTAGGCCCAGAATCCACCTGGCCTTGTGGTCCTGGGCAGGCCTTCCATTCCCAGCCCCTTGCAAGAAGTAAGAAAGAAAATGTGTTATATCTGGCCACTCTCCCCCCATAGTCCATCCTCTCCTCCTTTATTCACATCCCCACCCCTTCCCCCTGCTCCCCTCTCCTTCTTACTCCAGATGTCTATACCCCATTGAGTATATTTGCTGTTTCCTCTCCTAGCCACCTCTGATGAGAGCAAAGGTTCCCTCATTCCCCCTTGCCTCCCCCCTTCCATATCATTGCAATAGCTCATTGTAATAAAAAAAAGCTTATTATATGAAATATCTTGGCCTATTCCCCCTCTCCTTTTTCTTTCTCTCATTACATTTCCCTTTTTTTTCTATTGACTCCATTTTTACACCATATTTTATCTTCGAATTCAGCTTTCTCCTGTGCTTCAACTATAAAAGCTCCCTCTACCTGCTCTATTGATTGAGAAGGTTCATATGAATATTATCAGTGCCATTTTTCTATGCAGGAATACATGCAGTTCATCCTCATTAAGTCCCTCATATTTCCCTCCTCTCCTCCAATCTCCATGCTTCACCTGAGTCCTGTATCTGAAGATCAAACCTTCTGTTCAGCTCTGGCCATTCCAAAAGGAACCTTTGAAACTCCCCTGGTTCATTGAAAGTCCATCTTTTTCCCTGGAAGAGGACATTCAGCCTTGTTGGGTAGTTCATTCTTGGCTGCATTCTAAGCTCTTTTGCCTTCCGGTATATTGTATTCCAAGTCCTATGAGCTTCCAATGTAGCTGCTGCTAAGTCCTGTGTGATCCTGACTGCAGCTCCACGATATTTGAACTGTGTCCTTCTGGCTGCTTGTAATATTTTCTCTTTGACTTGGGAGTTCTAGAACTTGGCTATAATATTCCTAGGGGTTGGCTTTTTGGGATCTCTTTCTTTGGAGGATCAGTGGATTCTCTCCATTTCTATTTTGCCCTCTGCTTCTAGAATATCAGGGCAATTTTCCTGTAGTAATTCTTTGAAAATGATGTCAAGGCTCTTTTCCTGATCATGACTTTCAGGTATTCCAATAATTTTTAAATTATCTTTCCTAAGTCTGTTTTCCATATCAGTTGTTTTTTCAATGAGATATTTCACATTTTCTTCTAATTTTTCATTTTTTTGGTTTTGAAGTATTGATTCCTGATTTCTGTTAGATTCGTCAATCTCCCTGAATTCTATTCTTTGTCTGAAGGATTTGTTCTCCTCAGAGAGTTTTCTTATCTCTTTTTCCATCTGGCCAATTTTGCTTTTTAAAGCATTCTTCTCCTCAATAACTTTTTGAACTGTTCTATCCATTTGACCTAAGCTGGTTTTTAGCATGCTATTTTCTTCAGCATTTTTTTGGATTTCCTTGACTAAGCTGCTGACTTCATTTTCATGTTTTTCCTGCATCTCTTTCCTTTCTTTTCCCAGTTTTTCTTCCAACTCCCTCATTTGATTTTCAAAGTCTTTTTTGAGCTCTATCATAGCCTGAGCCCAATTTCTGTTTTTCTTGGAGTCTTTAGATGCAGGAGCTTGTGCTTCCTCATCTTCAGACTGAGTATTTTGGTCCTTCTTGGGCTCATTTACAAAATATTTCTCAATAGTCTTCTTTTTGTTTCTCTGCTTGCTCATTTTCCCAGCCTGGGCCTGGTTTGGGGGTGTTTCTTGAGCTTTTGGGATACTCCCACAAGGGTCTGTGTGTGAGGTTCTGTCCTCCCTCCTGGTCTGTGAATGACCATAAGTGCCCCCTCTGCCAAGGGGCTGATTGGGGGGGGGCCTGCTGTTCTGTGGGGGGGCCCAGACTGTGGTCAGGATCTGAATGTGGTCAGAGCCCCAGAGTCCTGTTTCAGGGGCAGAGGACAGAGCTCTGCATTCTCTCTTCACTCCCCTCCCTCAGCTCAATGGGCTCATGCCCTGGGGGCTCCTGCTTACCGGCTCCACCTGCTTCTGTTTCCTGGATCAGGGCTGGGGAAAGATGATGCTGCTTGCTGTGTGCCCTGAGGGCTGGGCTCCATGTGCTCCCTCTGGCAGAGGTCCCCTGCTGTTCCCCCGCTTTGTGCCCGGTGCTCCTCGGGGTGCAGCTCAGGAGACTCCCCCGCTGCTGTGAGCGGAGACCCCCAGCGCCCTGGGGCTGCCTCCGGGAGGCTGAGGTTCTTTGGCTCTGGCGGGCCAACCCTCTGGTGGGTTGCCTCTCCAATCCCGGGGAACAGAGCCTTTCTGCTCTTTTCCTGGTTACCTTGAGTAGGAGAACTGCCTCACTGGGTCCCTTTGTGGGTTCTGTCTCTCGAAAGTTTAGTTAGAGTCCTTAGCTGATGAATTTTATCAGAGAGCTCCTAAGACTCAATCCCTTCTTGTCGCCATCTTGGCTCTGCCCCCCCCCCATTTTTTCCTTTTGTAAAAATTGTACATGTACATTTGTGTTTAACATGTTTACATATTAGTCATTTTGTGTTTGAAGAATTAGAACTAAGGGAAAAGGAAGAAAATCATGGGATAGAAAAGAAAAACATAAGAGAAGTTTTTTAAAAAGTGAACATACTATCCATTCAGATTCTGTGTGTGGGGGGGTTTGTTTTGTTTTGCTTTTTTCCCTCTGGATGTGAATGATTTTTTTCCATAATAGGTCTCTTGGGTTTGTCCTAGATCTCTGAACAGCTGAGAGGAGCTGCATCCATCATAACTGATCAACTCACAGGGTTGTTGTTAATGTGTACAGCATTTTCTTGGTTCCTTTCGCTCAGTATCAGTTAGTGAAATTCTTTCCATGCTTCTCTAAAGTTTGCCATTCATGGTTTCTTAGAGAACAATGTACTCCCTAACATTCAGATGCCATAACATGTTCAATCATGTCCCAATTGATGGGTATTCCCTCAATTTCCAGTTCTTTGCCATTACAAAAAGAGCTTTTGAAAGAAAAATTTTGAACATGTGGGACTTGTCCCATTTTTTTGTGATTTCTTTTGGATATAGGTTTCCAACACTGATCATTTTCCTTTTTTTGTCATTTTAGCTAATCTGAAAAGTGTGAAATGTACCTCATAGCTGTTTAATTTGCATTTCTCTAATCAATAATGATTTGGAGCATTTTTTCATATTATTAAATAGAACTTTAATTTCTTCATTTGAAAACTGCCTGTTCAGATCCTTTGACCATTTATTAATTGGGGAATGACTTTGTAATCTTATATATTTGATTCAGTTCTCTATATATTTCAGAAATGAGGGGCAGCTAGGTAGAACAATAGATAGAGCATCAGCTCTGTAGATAGGAGGACTGGAGTTCAAATCTAGCCTAAGAAGCTTAATAATTACCAAGCTGTGTGACCTTGGACAAGTCATGTAACCCCATTGTCTTGCAAAAACAACAACAATAAAAGAAATGAGACCTTTATCAGAAACTCTAGATGTGAAAATTGTTTCCCAGCTTTCTGTTTTCCTTCTAATTCTGGCTACATTGGTTTTAGTAATACAAAACCTTTTAAATTCAATATAGTCAAAATCATCCATTTTGTCATTTATAATGTACTCTATTTCTTGTTTGGTCATAAATTTCTCCCCTTTTCATAGATCTGACAGAGTATTTATTTTATTATTATTTTTTTTTTAGGTTTTTGCAAGACAATGGGGTTAAGTGGCTTGCCCAAGGCCACACAATTAGGTAATTATTAAGTGTTTGAGGCTGGATTTGAACTCAGGTACTCTTGACTCCAGGTCCAGTTCGCTATCCACTGCACCACCTAGCTGCCCCCAGAGTCTATGATATTGCCCTTTTCGTCTAAGTCTTGTTTGATCTTCTTTTGGTATAAGATGTGAGATGTAGGTCTGTGTCTAGTTTTAGTCATACTATTTTCCAGTTTTCTCAACAATTTTTGTCAAATAGTGAGTTCTTATCCCAGAAGCTAATTTCTTTGACTTTCTCAAATAATAGATTACTCTAATAGTCATTTGCTACTGTTTCTTTTGCACTTATCCTAATCCACTGGTCCAAAACTCTTTTTCTTAGCCAGTACTAGGCAATTTTAATGACTGCAGTTTCATAGTATAGTTTAAGATCTGGTATTTTTTTTTCATCAATCCCCTTGATATTTTTTAATTCTTTTTTTTTTTGCAAGGCAAATGGGGTTAAGTGACTTGCCCAAGGCCACACAGCTAGGCGATTATTAAGTGTCTGAGGTCCCATTTGAACTCAGGTACTCCTGACTCCAGGGCCAGTGCTCTATCCACTGCACCACCTAGCTGCCCCAATTCCCTTGATATTCTTGACCTCTTGTTGCTCCAGATGAATTTTGTTATTATTTTTAGCTCTGTAAAATAGTTCTTTTGGTAGTTTTATTGGTATGAAATTAAATAAGGAATTTAATTTGAGTAGAATTGTCTGCCTAACCACAAGCAATTGATAATTTTTAAATTGTTTAGATCTAACTTTATCTGTTGTAGAGGGCCAGCCCCTGGGAGTGATATTCACATATCCTTGGTGACTTTTTCTGTCAAAGATATGTATGGATTATTGCTCATTGTATGGATCCGTTGGCTCACCAGTGAACCCTGACCTAGGATAATCTGTGGCTCGGGAGGTGGTTCTAAAAGGTTTTTCTGATAGAGAAGTATGCAGATTTCTAAGAACAAATATTGTAAATTTGCCCAGGAAATTGTGAAACTGGGTCTCCTTTAACCTGTCATTCCTGAGATAAGTTTTTGCTATAAAAAGTGTGAGTTTCCAAAAATAAATTTGGTAGTTTTTCATTTCCCAACCTTGTATGTCTGGGTATGTTTCTCTACCCAACCTGACTCTCGGAAATTCATGTCCAGACCCACACCAGAGCTATTGTGGGTGATAATTTGTGTAAAAAGTGTTTTGCAATTGTGCTCATGCAGTTTCTAGGTTTTCTTTGGGAGATAGATTCCCAAGTATTTTATATTGTCTAGAATTACTTTAAATGGAATTTATGTTTCTATCTCTTTGGCTTTGGTGTTCATATATAGAAATGCTTCTGATTTATTTTATATCCTGCCACTTTGCTGAAGTTGTTAATTATTTCAAGTAATTTTTTAGCTGATTTTCTAGGATTCTCTAAGTATATCAGTATTTCATCTGCAAAGAGTAAAAGTTTTGTTTTCTCATTGCCAATTCAAATTCTTTTCATTTCTTTTTCTTTTCTTACTGCATGGAAGCTAACATTTCTAATATTATATTGAATATTAGTGGTGATGATGGGCATCCTTGTTTCACCCCTGATCTTTTTGGAAATTCTCCTAATTTATCCCTATTATAATGTTTGCTGATAGTTTTAGATAGATATTACTTATTAATTGAAGGAAAACTCCATTTATTTCTATACTCTAGTGTTTTTAATAGGAATGGATATTGTATTCTGTCAAAGGCTTTTTCAGCATCTATTGAGATACTTGTATGATTTCTGTTGGTTTTGTTATTGATATGTTAAATTATTTTGAGTGTTTTC
Source organism: Macrotis lagotis (assembly GCF_037893015.1). Classification (NCBI taxonomy): domain Eukaryota; kingdom Metazoa; phylum Chordata; class Mammalia; order Peramelemorphia; family Peramelidae; genus Macrotis; species Macrotis lagotis. The sequence goes on from NC_133663.1 coordinate 198,226,969, forward strand.
CTAATATTGAACCATCTCTGCCCACATATATAAATCTTGCCTGATCATGGTATATTATTCTAGTAATAACATCATGTTATCTCTTTACTAAAATTTTATTTAAGATTTTGCATCAATGGTCATTAGGGAGATTGGTCTATAACTTTCTTTGTCATTTTTGCCTCTTCCTCATTTAGGTATCACAAAAGGCGTCAGAATATTGGTGTCAGAAAAGGAATTTGGCAGAACTCCTATTTTTAAAACTAGTTTATGAAGAACTAGAATTAATTGTTCCTTAAATGTTTGGTAGAATTCACTTGTAAATCTATTAAGAACTGGAATCTTTTTCTTAAGGAGTTTATTGATGATGTCTTCAATTTATTTTTCTGAAATGGAATTATTAATTAATTAGTATTATATATCATTATTATTTCCTCATCCTCTTAATCTGTTAATATTTTTGTAAATATTTATACATTTCATTCAGGTTGCCAAATATATAGAGGTGAGTTCACCCTTTTCATTTTTATTCTGGTAATTTGCTATTCTTCTTTCTTTTTTTAATCAGACTAATGAAAAGTTTATCTATTTTATTGTTTTTCCATAAAACCAACTATTAGTTTTACTTATTTGATTTTCTTACTTTAAATTTTATTAACCTCTTCTTTGATTTTGAGAATTTTTAATTTGGTATTTAATTGGGGATCTTTAATTTATTCTTTTTCTAGCTTTTTAAATTACATGTCCAATTCATTGATCTCATTATTTTTATTCATACAAGCATTTAGAGGTAAAAAATTTTGCCTAAAAACTGCTTTGCTGCATCCTATAAATTTTGGTATGATGTCTCATAGTTGTCATTTTCTTGCTTAAAAATGTTTATTTCTATGATTTGTTGTTTGATTATTTTTTTAAAATTGGGTTATTTAGTTTCTAATTAATTTTTGCTTTATCTTTCTATGACTATTATATGTAATTGTTATTGCATCATGATCTGAAAAAGCATGCATCTATTATTTTTGCCTTTCTGCATTTGATTATAAGGTTTTTATGCCCTAGTATATGGTCAGTTTTTGGTATAGGTGCCATATACTACAGAGAAAAAGGTATATTCTTTTCTATCCCTATTCATTTTTCTCATATCTAAGTTTTCTAAGATTTTATTTACCTTCTTAACTTCTTTCATATTTAATATGTGGTTAGAGTTATCTAAATCTGAGAGAGGAAGATTGAGGTCCCCCACTAAATATAGTTTTGCTGTTGATGACTACTGGTAATTCATTCAATTTCTCTTCTAAGAATTTGGACGCTATTCCACTTGGTACACATGTTTAATAATGATATAACTTCATTGTCTATGGTGCCTTTTAAGAAGATGTAGTTTCCTTCTTAATCCCCTTTTAATGAAATCTATTTTTGCTTTGCCTTTGTCTGAGATCAGAATCACTACCCCTTATTGTTTTACCTCCACCTGAAGTATAATATATTTTGTTCCAGTCTTTTACCTTTACCCTCTGTATATTTCTCTGCTTCAAATATGATTCTTGTAAATAACATATTACAGTTTAGTAGTTTTTAATCCATTCTACTGTTTCCATTTTATAGGAGAGTTCATCCCATTCACATTTTATTTCTTTTTTGCAGGGTATTGGGGTTAAGTGACTTGCCCAAAGTCACACAACTAGGCAATTATTGAGTGTCTGAGGCCAAATTTGAACTCAGGTACTCCTGAGTCCAGGGCTGGTGCTCTATTCAGTGTGCCACCTAGCCACCCCCCCCCATTCACATTTACAGTTAAGATTACTAATTCTATATTTCCCTCCATGATATCTTTTCTTGTTTATACTATTCTCTTTCCTTTCCTCTTATTCCTCCTTATGAATATTTTGCTCCCTTTCCCCCTTTGACTCTTAGTTTTAACTTTAACTTTACTTTTATTTTTATCTTTATCTTTATCTTCACCTTTCTTCTCCCCCCCCCACTTCCCTATAGGATAGCATAGATTTTATTTTTTTTAAGATTTTATTTATTTTGAGTTTTACAATTTTTTTCCCTAATCTTACTTCCCTCCCCCCACCCCCCACAGAAGGCAATTTGCCAGTTTTTACATTGTTTCCATGGTATACATTGATCCAAATTGAATGTGATAAGAGAGAAATCATATCCTTAAGGAAGAAACATAAAGTAAAAGAGATAGAAAGATCAGGCAATTAAGATATCAGTTTTTTTTTCCTAAATTAAAGGTAACAGTCTGTGGTCTTTGTTCAAACTCCACAGTTCTTTCTCTGGATACAGATGGTATTCTCCATCACAGACAGCCCCCAAATTGTCCGGGATTGTTGCATTGATGGAATGAGCAAATCCGTCAGGGTTGATCATCACCCCATGTTGCTGTCAGAGTGTACAGTGTTTTTTTCTGGTTCTGCTCATCTTGCTCAGCATCAGTTCATGCAAATCTCTCCAGGCTTCCCTGAATTCCTGTCCTTCCTGGTTTCTAATAGAAAAATGGTGTTCCATGACATACATATACCACAGTTTGCTAAGCCCTTCCCTCATTGAAGGACATTGACTTGATTTAGGATAGATTTTTAAACCCAATTGGGTATCTTTATTATTCCCTCACTGGGTCAAATCTTTTGAGAGTGTTCTCATCCTCCCTTTTTTTTTCCTCTATTACAATAGGTCTTTGTACCTCTTTACCTGGTATTATTTATCCACTAATATCTAGTCTTTTTCTAATTTAGTCCTTTTTAATGTCTTTATTATTTTAACCCTGTCTTGTACCTACAGCCCCCTTGTCAAAATATACTCCTTTTATCTATCCTGACAGAAATAGAATTCTCAAGGTTGATTGAATGATTACTCGATTGATTGATTGATAAGGAGCATTGCCTCATAGTCACTAAGTATATTCCTCTCTTCAGTACCATTAGAAATTCACTTATGGAATGCTTTAAAAAGCAGAATTGGCCAGATGGAAAAGGAGATAAGCTCTCTGAGGAAAACAAATCCTTCAGATGTAAAATGGAACTGAGCGAGGCTGCTGATTGTATGAGAAATCAGGACACAATACTTCAAAACCAAAAGAATGAAAAATTAGAAGAAAATGTGAAACATGTCGTTAAAAAACAACTGATAATGGAAAACAGATTTAGGAAAGATAATCTAAAAATTATTGGAATACCTGAAAGTCATGATCAGGAAAAGAGCCTTGACATCATTTTCAAAGAATTACCAAAGGAAAATTGCCCTGATATCCTAGAAGCAGAGGGCAAAAATAGAAATGGAGAGAATCCATCCATCTCCCTGAGAAAGAGATCCAAAAAAAAAAACCTGCAAGAATATTATAGCCAAGTTCCAGAGCTCACAGGTCAAAGAGAAAATATTACAAGCAGCCAGAAGGACACAATTCAAATATCGTGGAGCTGCAGTCAGGATCACACAGGACTTAGCAGCAGCTACATTGGAAGCTCATAGGGCTTGGAATACAATATACCGGAAGGCAAGAGAGCTTAGAATGCAGCCAAGAATGAACTACCCAGCAAGGCTGAATGTCCTCTTCCAGGGAAAAAGATGGACTTTCAATGAACCAGGGGAACTTCAAATGTTCCTGTCGAATGTCCAGAGCTGAACAGAAGGTTTGATCTTCAAATACAGGACTAAGGTGAAGCATAGAGAAAATATGAGGGACTTAATGATGATGAACTACATGTATTCCTGTATAGAAAAATGATACTGATAATACTCATATGAACCTTCTCATTTAATAGAGCAGGAAGAAGGAGCTTTTATAGATGAAGCACAGGAGAGAGCTGAATTTGAAGATATAATGTTGTGTAAAAATGGAGTCAATAGCTAAAAGGGAAATGTAATGGGAGAAAGAAAAAGGAGAGGAGGAATAGGCTAAGATATTTCATATAATAAGATTTTTTTTATTACAATGAGCTATTGCAATGATATGGAAGGGGGGAGGCAAGGGAGAAAGAGGGAATCTTTGCTCTCATTAGAGGTGTCTAGGAGAGGAAACAGTATATATACTCAATGGGGTATAGACACCTGGAGTCAGAAGGAGAGAAGGGGCACAGGGGGAAGGGGGGGATGTGAGTGATATTGGAGAGGATGGACTGTGGGGGGAATGTGGTCAGATATAACACATTTTCTTTTTTACTTCTTGCAAGGGGCTGGGATTGGATGGTCTGTCTGGGACCATAGGACCAGCTGGATGGATGCTGGACCTAAGGGGTGGTATGTAGGCTCAGGGTCTCTTGGCCCTGTCTGCTGTGCCACTCAGCTACCCTACAGCAGAGTGAAAGGAGAGAGAAAATATAGTATACGGTAGTGGAGAAGTACATATGGAGGCAGTTGCAATCAGCAGTGGCAATGGTAGAAAAATATGGAAGTAACTTTTGTGATGGGCTTATCATAAAGAATATGATCCACCTGTGACAGAGCTGGAGGTGTGGAAACAAAGACAGAAGCACATTTATTATTATTATTATTATTATTATTATTATTGGGGGGGGTGTTGCAGGGTAAATGGGGCTGGGTGTCTTGGCTTGGGCCACACAGCTAGGTAATTGTTGGGTGTCTGAGGCCAGATCTGGACGCAGGTGCTCCTGGCTCCAGGCCACAGCCACCCCTACTATCATTATTATTATTATTATTATTATTATTATTATTATTATTATTATTATTATTACTATTTTATTTTATTTTATTTTATTTGGGGTCTTTTTTTTTTGTTTTTTTGCAGGACAATGGGGTTGGGGTGGCTTGCCCGGGGTCACACAGCTGGGTGATTGCTGGGTGTCTGTGGCCAGATTTGGGCTTGGGTGCTCCTGGCTCCAGGGCCAGTGTTCTGTCCACTGAGCCACCTGGCCACACCCACTACTATTATTATTATTATTATTATTATTATTATTATTATTAATTTTTTTTCTCTCTCTATTGCTCATGCCAGTCTACATTGGGGGTATTATGTTTACTCTTACACAAGAATATTTTAGTAATGTATAAAAAAAACATTATTTATACAAAATAAGAATAAAAAAAAGAAATGCACTTCTCAAGAGTCATAAATTGGGGCCGCTAGGTGGCGCAGTAGATAGAGCACCGGCCCAGGAGTCAGGAGTACCTGAGTTAAAATCCAGCCTCAGACACTTAAAAATTACCTAGCTGTGTGGCCTTGGACAAGCCACTTAAGCCCACTGCCTTGCAAAAACTTAAAAAAAAAAGAGTCATAAATCACATCAATTTAAAATTGATTTATACTGCTTCTTCATATCAAGTACCCAACATGAACACATAATCCTCATGAGCCAAAACATCAAAGAAAGCAAAATGACTTTATGATCTTTTCATGTCCACTCTCTCCTTTGTCCCTATAATACTCCAACCATAGTCCTACAATCCTCCCCAGTCAAAGTTTTGGGTACACTCTCTCCCTTTGTCCCTTTAGCTTTCTAACAATAGCTTTCCTACAACCCTTGCTAACTAAAGATCTTGTCTTAAGATCACTTCCTAATCCATTTATATCCAACCCTTCTAAGTAAGCTCCCACCCTCTGTCCCTATTGTACTAAATCCCTCCTTAATTAAAGTTTCTAATTAAGTAAGGACACTTCATGATTTAATCGTGAATAGAACCTCTAAGTACTCTCCCTCCCTCGGCCTAAGTACTTTGGTCTACTATCCTCATAATCAACCTTGCTTCATAGCTCAATTATACCCAGATCCTCTAAGTGCAATCCCTTCAACTATATTCTCGAGAGTTATAAGCATTATCTTCTCTTATAGGGATGTATATAGCTTAATGTTCTTGACTAGAGGGTTTTTTTTCCCCTTTCCATTTACCTTATGCATTTCTTGAGTCCTGTATTTGAAAACTGAATTTTCTGGTTAGTTCTAGTCTTTTTATCAGAAACATTTGGAAGTCCTCTATTTCATTGAAAATCCATCTTTTCTCCTGATAGAATATACTGAATTTTGCAGGATAGTTAATTCTTGGTTGTAATTCAAGGTCCTTTGCTCTCCAACATATCATATTCCAGGCCCTCCAATTCTTTAATGTTGAAGCTGATAAGCCCTGTGGTATTCTGTACTTTCTTTGTATTTAAATTGCTTCCTTTTTCTCCTTTAGTTGAGAATTCTGGAATTTGGCTATAATAATCCTTAGAGTTTTTATTCTTTGGTCTTTTTCTGGAGGTGTTTTGTGTATTCTTTCAGTCTATTTTGTCTTTTTGATCTTGTCTATTGGGACAGTTTTCCATGAATTCCTGAAATTCTTAAAATTCAATGATTTCCTGAAAGATATTTTCCAGAAGGGAGGACTGGAAATCTTGCACCCAGAGGTGAATCTCAGAGGATCTTCTAAGCTTCCTGAGAGACCCTTTTGTAGACCATCTAGGCTTACTAACAAGAATGATGATGTGTTGACAAAGCCTCCAGATATGTTACCTTGGGCAGGCTCACTCTAAAAAGAGTAAGCAACAGCTGTGGTGAGAAGCAGGTGTGGAGCAGAGTTTCTGCAGATTGAAGTTATTTAGCCCTATAGCAACAGCTAGAACAAGACTTCTTAGGTGTTAACAGCTACAAAGGCAGAGAAAAGAGGGAGGGGCTTCTGGGTTTGAAAGCTACAAAGATGGATAACAGTCCATGGTATGTGTGAGCTTCCAAAGCTTGACAGAAACAGATGTGGAGCAGAGCCTCATTACCGGGGTTTAGCTTGCAATGTCTTTGATGCCTCACTTTTTCTCATTCCCTATATCAGATCTCTTGCCAAGGTCTGTTGATTTTACCTTCATGTCAGTCTTACAAACAAATGACCAAAGAGCCCAGCTGTTAACTCTGAAAGCACCAAAGAGCTCACACAGGTTATCACAACTATAGTTAACACTGAAGAAATGAAATAAAACAAAAAATAAAATTAAAGAACTAACAGTGGACAGTAAGCAAAAAGTTTTCTTTATTACATAGGAAGAGGGGGATTTAGACACATATTGTGGAGTCTCCTCTGATACAAGGGAATTGATTTTAGTATGGGCTAATCTCAATACTTATATTATCAGCTATAGCTGATAGTGAACTGCTAGTGATAGCTTATAGTGAATTATAGCCTTGACAATGAGGGGTAATACCTACAATGAGAGAAGCTTGGATTTCATGACTGGAACATGGGTACTGCAGGTGCTTGTCTGAATTCAGAGATCACTAGGTGCTGGCATGAAACATGTGTCAGATTTTGCTGCAGGTCATCCAGAAGATGAGTGTAAAGGACTATTGTTCTGACAAGCCCAGGGCATAGCTTAGTTGATGGACCTTAACTCTGGAAAATGGTGTCTCCTAATACTAAAAGGAGAGGAGTAAAAAAAGAGGGGTAGTCTTGGAATGGGGATTCTGACATTGGTAATATCTCACATTCACTCCCTGCTCTCCTTTGACACTGCCAGCACCCTGTGTAGAATTTTGTCTTTTCATTGATGGAATATTGCAGTAACCTGCCACATGTATCTCCCTAGTCCAATCCATCCTCCTCCACTCAGCTGCCAAAGTGATCTTTTTAAAGAAATGTTACTTTTCTAAAGACTATGTGACCTTCTTTATTCAATAAACTACAATGACTCCCTAACTCCTAGGACCAAATACAAATCCTCCATTCAAAGCCGTTCATAACTTGCCCCTCTTTCCAAAGAGTGTCTCCAAACTTTCCATTCTTCTTATACCCTAACCCTTTCCCTTAGCCACATACCCAGTAATCCAGTAATATTGACTTCCTTGCTGTTCCTTCCACAAGATACTCCAAATCCCAAATCTGAGCGTTTTTACTGACTATCCTCCATATCTTGAATTCCTTCCATCCTCCTCTCTGCCTCTAGGTTTCCCTGGTTTCATTCAAGTCCCATCTAGAACCTAAGCTTCTACAACAGCGGTATCAAACTCAAATACAAATAGGGGCCACTAAACCATTCTTAAGTATCCTGCAGGCTGTGTATTGCCTCAGAAAACTACATATTAAAATTATCTACATTTTATTGTATTTTGTTAAACATTTCCCAATTACATTTTAAGCCGATTTAGGCTGCTCTTGAGAGTACTATGTTTCTCATCTTTCCAGTTTTCAACAAGAAACCATTCCTGATCCTAATTCTGGTTTTTGTTGTTCAAACAGTTGGGTCATGTCTGACTCTTTATGACCCCTTTAGGGGGTTTTCTGGATAAAGATACTTGGGCAGGTTTGCCGTTTCTGTCTCCAGTTCATTTTACAGATGAGAAATTGAAGCAAAAATAGTTTAAGTGACTTTCCCAGGGTCATTCAGCTAGCAAATGTCTGGAGACTCAGGTCTACCTGATTCCAGGCCCAGCACTTTATTCACTCTGCCACCTAGCTGCCCTAGTGCCTTCCCTCTCTTTGTTTTTAGCAGATATCTAATTTATTATATATACAGCTTATTTGTATGCCACTGTTTATTTGCTCCCCCCCCCCCCATTAAACTGTGAGTTCCTTGAAAGCAGGGATTAGTACTTTATTTTTTGTTTTGTTTTTATCTTTGTATCCCAGCACTTAGCATTGTGCCTCATATGCAGTAGGAATTTAATAAATGTTTATTGATTGACTGACTGACTGGACTATACCAAGAATTTGCAGGAGGGAAAGCCAAGAAACAGCAAGAAGAGCTGGCTGCTACAAGCTGGAAGTCAGGGAAAAAAACCTAAACAGAGGTTTTCTAGTTTTTGATGGCACTAAACCTAAACCCTTTTTTATCTCAGAATTTGGATTTTCTGGAATTTTTCTCTGAGAGGAAGCCCAGAGGCTGTGTGATTTTATTGTTTGATTTTTTTTTCTCCCCTTATTTACTTTCATATTCTGTCCAAATTAAACACTTTTCAAGTACAGTTCCTTTCTGGTCTATTAGTAGAAAAGGGATTGGAGACTTGAGCCAAATATTACCATTATATTGAATTTAGGAACCTTTAGAAATTGAAGAATGAGTGGAATATCTGTATTCCATGTAAAATTTTTTACTGAAAGGAAAACAAAAAGGTCACCTCATTCACCATTTATTAAGTGCCTCCTATGTGCCAAGAGAATTAAGGAAGACACTAGGATATAAAGGTAAAAAATTACAATCCAAGCTCTCAAGAAGCTTACAATCTATAAATAGAAGGGGTCAAGCTACTTATTGGATAAAATATTTTTCTATAGGCTTTTTTTTTTAGGTTTTTGCAAGGCAATGGGGTTAAGTGGCTTATCCATTTTAAGTGTCTGAGGTCACATTTGAACTCAGGTACTCCTGACTCCAGGGCTGGTGCGCTATCCACTGCACCACCTAGCTGCCCCTGTAAAATGTTTTTCTTATAAGTACTGATTTCTATACTTTTTTCTTTTGGAATCAGTCAGAGTTAAGTGATTTACTTGGGGTCACACAGATATAATTGTGGTCAGAGTTAAACTCAAATCCTCTGATTCTAACCACAATGCAACCTGGCTGCTCTGGTCTCTAGATTTTTTTACAGAAAATTGATTCAAAGGTAAATACATCAAACATGCTATTTTCATTATCAGTAAAAATAATAGTCATTTATGTAACATTTTATATATGTAAATAAATTTATGTATGCATGTATAAAATCTCTTTTGAGCCTCCCAATAGTTCTATGAGGGAGATAACACAATTATGACCCCCATTTTATTTTTTAATTTTTATAATTTTTTCATTTATTTTATTTTTTCTAATTACAAGTATAGTTTTCAACATTCATTTTTTATAAGATTTTGAGTTCCACATTTTCTTCCTCTCTCCTTCCCTCCCAAGACAGCAAATAATCTGTTATAGTTATATAATTACAATCATGTTAAATATACTTCCTTATTAGTCATATTTGAAAAAGAATCAGAACAAAAGGGGGAAAAAACATGAGAAAGAAAAAACAAAAAGAATTTTTTTAAAAAAGTGAAAATAGATGCTTTGGTCTGCATTCAGACTCTATAGTTCTTTCTCTAGATTTGGATAGCATTTTCCAACTTTTGGAATTGTCCTTTTGATCCATCCCCATTCTATAGGAAATAAGAGACTCAATGAGTTTAAATAATTTATTTGGTATCTCAAGGGTAATTAGTGATTGTTAGAAGTGGCATTTAAACTCATTTTTTCCTAACTCTGGACTAGCTATTCCATTCACCATACTGTGCTACCTCTCCAATGAAAAGTATAGTCCTTGTTCAGAGTTATGATAGCATTTCAAGCACAAATGAATTCTTTCCCATTTCTATTCTCATCAACAATTACTTTTCAATATTTGGAGCTCCTTTTTGTTTTTTAAGTTTTTGTAAGGCAAATGGAGTTAAGTGGCTTGCCCAAGGCCACACAGCTAGGTAATTATTAAGTGTCTGAGACAGGATTTGAACCCAGGTACTCCTGACTCCAGGGCCGGTACTTTATCCACTATGTCACCTAGCCGCCCCTGGAGCTCTTTATAAAGTTATTCATGTATACATATATATATATGGCCATACAAACATAGATTTACAGCTGAAAGGAACCACAAAGGAGACCTCAGGTTAACCCCTTCATTTTATAGATGGAAAACCTCCAGATCAGACAAATGAATTGTTTTGCCCTTGCTCAGATAGGTAGTAAGCCTGAGTCTGAATTTAAGTTTTCTGACTTCAAAAATAAATGTTCCATTCCATCACCCAACCTGCTCATTCAATAATACCTCAAAAGATATGATTTGATTAATGTGTATTTAGGTATTTCTACTAACATAGGCAACTAACTGTCCATAGCTTGTTAGGGCAGTTCTATCCATTGCTAAAGTTGAAAAAAAGTCATCCAAAAGTAGCCAATTTTCTGGCTATTTATGTCCATAATTAAGCCTGATTCAAAGCTTTTCCAGTTTGAAACAATATACTGGAACTGGTGTTGTGCTGGCATAGACTTCAAGAATTCAGGGTCACCATCATACTGCAAAGAAACACTGGAAACTGGGCAATTCAGAAAAATATTATTGTTTTCTTTGCATTTACATTCGTTTCCTACTTCAACTCTTAGATAACTTGTATAAGAATAATTTAGACCTATTAAGGTATTGATGGGCAGGTAGGTGCCTTTTGGATAAAGTGCTGAGCCTGAAGCCTGGAAGACTCATCTTCCTAGGTTCAAATCTAGCCTCAGACACTTAATAGCTGTATGACCCTGGGCAAGTAATTTAACTCTGTTTGCCTCAGTTTCTCACTTGTAAAATGAGCTTTAGAAGGAAATAGCAAACTACTCTTGTATTTTGCCAAGAAAACCCGAAATAGAATCATGAAAAGTAAGTCAAGACAGAAACGACTGAACAAAAAACAAATTAACATTTGATATTGAATCTAATCCCCGAATTTCCTTCAAATTCATTTGCCTGCTACCCTCAACATGAAGCATTTATGGATCCCCTCTCTTACCAGAAGCTGTGAGTTGCTTTTTTCCACTAAATAAGTAAATAAATAAATGAATAAACTGATAAATGGATGAATAATATAATTACACTGTATTTCATACACAATTTTTATATACTTATATACACATGCTGTCTTTCCTCATAGAATGCCTTTTTTTTAAGGTTTTTGCAAGGCAATTGGGGTTAAGTGGCTTGCCCAAGGCCACACAGCTAGGTAATTATTAAGTGTCTGAGACTGGATTTGAACCCAGGTACTCCTGACTCCAAGTCTGGTGCTTTATCTACTACGCCCACCCCTCATAGAATTTTTTTTAAAGGAAGCACTCACTGTTTCAATTCTGTTTTTGTACAAAAACAACCTCCCCAGCATCTGGTACATGGTAGGTAGGGCTTGTTGTTTCACTGAGTAAAGTCTACAATCTACCACGCATATTTCTTAACCTCCAAAAAGTCCACAAATGTTATAGTTCCAGATGGTACACACTATCCCCATATGAGGCAATGAGTACAAATGAAAATATTCAGTAAGGAAGCAAACTGGGAGAGTGGACATATCCTCAGTTAATCTCTCACTACAGCCCAACTGAGTATATAATATATATATATATATTTTCATGCAAATATGAGCTTTGCTTGAGAAATTTACCTTTTCCAAGTTTTGTTTCCCTTTCCTAGATTTGATGATACTCAGTCTCAAAGACAGCATTTATCAAGTTTTTTGATTAACACTGTCTAGAATGCATCTGCTTCCTTAAGAAATAATGATAATGAAAGATAGCAAATGCATGTCTAAGGATTAAAAAAGTAAAAATGTTTGGGGAAAATATGAGGTGATATGGAAATGCCATATCATATTATCTGATTTAAAAATATACAATCCATTTCCCTCAAGTAAAAATGACATCTTTTCCCAGCATAAAAAAAAAGTGATTTTGAAAAGATTTGCTTTCTTTAAGCAAAGTGATTACAGAATTTCAAATGATTGTTTTAGATAAAAGCTATTAAACTGGTCATAGTCTTTAACTCATCCATTGCAATAGAGTATATGTACAACAGAGAATCTTGGTCATAAAGGAAGGTCCCATCTACTACTAACATATTCACAGTACCACTTTTTATGATAAAAAATTGGAAAGAGAGTGCCTATTGATTTGGAACTGACTGAGCAAACTGTGGTATATGAAAGTAATGGAATATTATCGAACCAAAAAAAATAGCAAGTATGAGAATTTTGGAGAAATGTAATGATTAGAGTGAGAACAGTAAAAACCAAGCCAACCAATCAATTAATCAAAAAGTATATATTAAGTGCTTACTATGTTTCAGACACAAAGAAAGATAAAACTGAACACTAAAAGAAAGGTGAACTCAGATGAATTTTAATGAAAGTAATCTTGGTCCTAAGAACCCATTTCTTTGTAGAGAGGTACAACTAATATTGGAAACATTCTTAAACATGATTGCTTTGCTGATTGGTAGAATTGTTACAAGGAAGAGTTCACTGGGATCAGTGTATAATAGAAAATGACTGACCTAGATATAGGCATAAATAAACAGATTTTTAAAAATTCAAAATGATTGAAAGAAAACATATATGTAACATGATTTTAGAATAAAATTCTAAATTAAAACAAAATCTTGAAGATTCATAGTGATTTATTTAAGCTTTGAATTATCCTAGCTTCTAGCCCAGTATAAACAGCTTAATAAATACCTGATAGAAGAGGAATGAAATGTGATTAGTTGCCTTATGGTTTCACAGAATCTCAAAGTTAGAATGGGCTTTGGAGACTATCTGATCCAGAGATAAGCTGAAACAGAATTCCCTTTAAAAGGTCAGTCGGCTTTTTTACTTGAAGTCCTCTAAACTGAGTTGAACTGAATTCCTACACGATCACCTGCTCTACTCAAGGAATTGGGCCTCTGTTAGTTCTGAATGGAATATTCCCAATAAAACCAGTTCAGGGTTAATATTCCTAGTGAAGTCCCCTATCTGCCTTGCAAAAACTTAAAAAAAAACCCAACAAGACAATTACTCTTAGACTATTCTTAGAAGAAAGAGGGATAAAGACTTTGCATTCCAAGCCAGGAACCCTCCCTTTGGGGGAGGAAACAATGGACTATTTCTAGAGAGACCTTGCATTTTTTAGTTAGTCACTTATGATGATAAAACTATCTTTATTGGGAGAACAGTTCTCAGGGGAAAACCTTGCATTCCAAAGGCCCTCATAAACCTCTTGTTTAATGATAAGTGCTAAAATAAGAAGATAGTAGATTTTTCTTAGAAGACCTCGCATACTTAAATATTAATTCATTTAGATAAATAACAAAGTATCATTAGAAATGTTCTGATATCCTCACCATCTGGATGGTGAGGTAATATTCTATGAAAACATTTTATTCTTCTCTTTGTTAAGGGTGTAGATTTTTCACATAAAGATTGTAACTGAAAACTTTAACCAATCAGGTTGGAAGAGAGGGGGCTGGGGAGGGGGGGGATTGAGTTAGGCCATATAATCTTGCTTGACTGTCAATTAGGGGCAGCTCCTTGATCTTCATTACCTTTGTGAGACTTGGAGTGTGCCCTTTTCTCGAGAAAAGCCAAAATAAATTTTTTTTTTTTTTGCTCAGAGGAGTCTATATTTTTTTAAGTGGATTTTTATCCCACACAGTCCTCTGGGGCTTATTAAACTGTTTTTTAGGACTGAAGGATTATAGCTTTAGAAGTAGAAGAGATCTTGGAGGCCATCTATTCCAAGTACCCAGAAGGAAGGATTTTAGAACAAGGTAGGGAAGAGAACAGATAAGCTTTTACAGAGCACTTGCTAAGTGCCAGGAACTCTGCTGTGCTTTTTTTTTTTTTTGCAAATATTATTTCATTAATGTTACAAATGGCTTGTGAATACTTAGTCCAGAGTGATTAAAGTTTTTTTTTTAATTAAGAAATCTTAGTAAATGCACACCTCTCTCAAGGGGGAGAGGAGCAAGGAAATCCAGAACTGTTAAATGTTATGTGCACTTTGAAAGGCTGTGTTCCTGCCCCTCCCTGCCAATCATTTCCTGGGGTCATAAATCTAATTGATATATTCATCCCCATATGTTTTCCCCGCCCTGCTCATCATACTAATGAGCAAGAATAGCTACCTCCTAGAGCTTGCACCAAGGAGAAGGATGCAGATCCTAGGTCAACTCAGAACTATGTGGGACAGACCTGACCTCAGTTTTTGATCAGATTGAGGCTAACTCACATACCTGCCCATAGGCAACAATACAGATAGACCCCAGTCTTTGTAATGCAAACTAACAATTCTCCCTTCACATTCTTTTGGAACCCAAATACCCTCATATGCCTCACAATTAACAACCCTCACAATAAAGTGAGTCACAGGTTAGGATTCAAGAGAAGGTCCTCTGACCTCAAATACAACAGTTCTTACACAATACAATTAAAATGATGTCTTTATGAAACCAAAAAACAAAGTTGTAAATAGTCTTGGTACAAAAAAAAAACGAGTGACATAAACTTAAAACAAGCATATAATCCAAATTTGAGATCTCTCACATTCAAGTTGAAAATTCTTCCTCCTGAAGCTAGGCACTTGTACTTTTCCTGGACTGCTCTGGAAGTGACTTGAGCTTGGCACTTCTGACATGAAGTGGAATTGGGAAGTAAGGACATTCTGGGTTTTCCAGTGACTAATTGCATACACTTCCTAAAGTGGATTAGAAAATATGAAAGGAGAGCAGCTATGAAAAGGAAAATCTCAGAATAAATTTATTTGGTGTGTGTGGGCAGACAGAAGTTTGACAGGTTGGCTGAATGAAGTAATAGCTGGGGCCAAGGTTCTGCTTATCCAATAATATGAGGAAGAGTTAAGAAGTTGGTATAATAGAGGCAGTGAATTTAGAAACAACTCTGTAACTGGTATCTGGGAGAGGAAGCAAAGAAACAGATATTACTAATTAATAGATTTGGAAATAGGTCATAAATGCATCTCTTACTCTCTTATCTAATCAGAGACTTTCAGGGAGCAAATGAGTATCATCACTGATTTTATTATCCAATCTTAAATTGTATGGTATGATTTTGGAGTTTAAGAAGGAAGTTGAATTGTATTTACCACTCACTAATGGAATTTAGAATTTGAAGGAGATGGGATCAGATGGCTTCCAAGTTTCCCTCTTACTCCAGATTTATAGTCCCATGATCCTTTGACCTTTGTGAGGCAATTCTAGCTTTCCTGCCCCAGACAATATACTTTTATGGAAGAGGAGGCTGATTATTGGTGGAACTGGATTCATTGGTGGCTTAAATACATTTAGCTCTGGCTGGCAGAGACAGTGCAATGTAGTGATCAAGAGCCCTGAACTTAATATCAAAAGACCTGAGTTCAAGTCCAGGTTCTGACACTTGTTTTACAGCCTTGAGTATATATCACTTTTCTATGGGTCTTATTTCCTCAACTGTAAAATGTGGGGATTGATCAAATTCATCTCCAAGGTCCTTTCAAGATCTAATAGTGCTAATAGCTATCATGAGACTAAATAGGTAGGGCTTTCTCTGATGTACTAATGTGATCAGTCTGTTCTCAATTATTACTTCAGGGTCTGGAATGATGATAATTTTAAGATAGAGAGAAAGGATTGGCAGAAAGCAATGACTGTGAAAGATGTGATCCTTTCTCCATTCTCCTAAGGCCCCTCCAAGAACCAGGGAGCAGTATGTTTGTCTTGGAGCAAGTGTAGGAAAAGAGGAAGGAACAAGGGTCTGGGTGTGGGCATCCAGAGTTAGTTGCTGTTAGTTTTCCCCCTTCTTTCCTTTGTCCTTTAGAAAGATTTCCTGCCATTCCCTTGTGGGTCACTTACAGAGATGCTGATAGTATCAAGTACTCAAGGAATGCCCTTGAAATTTAGACATTTGCTTGCTGCCACTGTAATCCATGCCAAAAGAGTTCAGATAGACCCTGGGGATCTTGAGCTGTGGAGGCAGAAAAGACTAAGTTCATGCAAGTAATATTGATCCTAGTGCATGGACATTCCTAGCCATTCAGCCTAGTACAGCTGAATCTATCTTCTAGCACCCTCTAACTTTCACTCTTTTAGTCCTAGTTTCAGATTATGATCCAAAACAGAAACCCCATCCTCCCCTCTTTTTCTTATTCATTTTCCATGTTCTGGGGTTAAGAGGGAGGTTGTGGAGATATGGTCAGGTTGAAATTTTTCTCTGCATTTTAATGGAATAAATAGCTATGTGCTAAAGAAATCTGATGGTATAGGAGTTCTGGAGCTTATAAATATTCCTTTTTCATGATACCTTCATGACGATGTTTTTGTATAAATGCCTAGAGTTGGTTGTTGTTCAGTTGTGTCCAACTCTTTGTGATCCCATTTGGGTTTCTTTTTGGCAAACATACTGGAGAGATTTGTAATTTCCTTCTCCAGCTCATTTTACAGATGTGCAAACTGACAAACAGGTTGAAGTGATTTGCCCAGAATCACCTAACTGATAAATTTCTGAGGTCATTTGAGCTCAAGAAGAATGTATGTCTTCCTGACTCTGGGACTGGCACTCTCTTCACTGTTTCACCCAATGGCTTGGTTGAAGTCAGAGGTTCATATATGCTAATAGGATCACCTGTGTAATGTCAAGAGACTAAGACCACTAGATCAATGTCCAAAATTAAATAACATCTGTCTGATCCAGGAAGGTTTTGAAGCAGTCTACTGGCCATGAGTTTGATGCCTTTAACAGGGAAAAGTAAGGATCAATAATTGGTGGATAGGGCTCTGTTTTCCATGTTAGTAAAATGGTAACTTATCTTGAGGCTGATTATGGAGCTTCATAGATTTACACAGCTGCTATAATATGTGTGAAATGTTCTTTCAATGCAGAAAAAATATCATTGACTTGGAAGATCTTCGATGTGCCAGGTTAACTCTTACAGGCCAGATGGTTTCTGTGTCTCCAGAAGAAGTGGAATTTGCTAAACAAGCTGTGTTTTCAAGGTTTGTATATTTTTTTGGTTTGTTTTTTTAGGTTTTTGCAAGGCAAATGGGGTTAAGTGGCTTGCCCAAGGCCACACAGCTAGGTGATTATTAAGTGTCTGAGACTGGATTTGAACCCAGGTATTCCTGACTCCAAGGCCAGTGCTTTATCCACTATGCCACCTAGCCGCCCCATTTGTATATGTTTTAATGTAGATTTGACCTGAAATATATAATAATAATTTACTTTTCCTCTTGCTGACGAAGCAAAGAAGTCTACTTTTAGTAGAGGTATAAGGATGGCAAAGAAGGAAATGGGGGTGAGGATGCTATGACCAAGTATGATGTTATTATTGCCTCATTCTTTACATGGTATGGCTAATAAACCCCCCCACTGAGGTTTCTAGATAATTTATTAAATAGGCTAGATAATAATAAGTTGATGGTCAGTGGTTTCTCTTGGTAACCAAAACCAAGGGAGATTCTAAAACTCCTTAAATAAGATGAATACCTTTTGATAAGGAACTCTCCTGACAAGTGAAAATTCAACTCTGGTGGATACTAAAGGGGCTTGCTTGATCATGAGACACAGCAACCTCCAGCAATCCTAGAAGCCAATTCCGTCCTGACCTATCTGGCTGTTTTTCTCCTTTAAGAGCTGGGTTGCCCTAAATTCTAATGGAGGAGATCAAAGAGAAGGAAAAATGTTCTCAGAGAAAATACCTAGCAGAGGCTGGCTTTGGGGGAGACAAAAGGGGAGACAAAAAAATAAGAATTCCTGTCCAGGTAGTTGCCTTGGGGCTGGGTGATTATCTTATGGTTATACCCTTCTAAAACTGCCTGATCTTTTCAGGAGTCAGGTCTTAATAGAAACAGAAGGAAGAGGATAGGTCAAAATCAATAATTAGTTAGTATAATAAAATAATGTTCTCTCAACTTGAAAATTTGTTCCCTTGTCATTCATTGCCAGACAAAAGCTAGGAACAGTTGTTTCAAGGAATGAATGGCATGTGAGACAGAGAAAATAATGAACTAGTACTATTTTTTTAATACTCATTCTTAATATAATATATAGGAAGGTAGTGGATTGGAATCTTGCCGTTTATGTGATCCCGGACAAATCACTTCAGCTTTCTGGGCTTTGTTTTTCTCATCTATAAAATGAGGGAGATTTGATCAACTAGGTGGCATAGTAGATAGAATGTTAGGAAAATTTGAATTTGAAATCTGTCTCAGATATTTACTCACTTTGCAATCTGGGAAATGTTTTAACCCTGGGTGAGAGAGGAGCACAGTCCAGTGCAGACTTCAGCAACACAAACTAGACTCCCCAGCAGACCAGGGCTAGCTGAATCAGAGCTCTCAGCCTATGAATAGTAAGAAGGTCTGAAGGAGATTACAGGGTCCCTTTGCCATCATCTCTGAGGCAGGTCTCTTTTGTTTTGCCCATACTCAGATCTGGTCTTGGGTCCCAGTCCTAGGAAAAAGAATAGAAGCACAACAGAGTTTACTGCCATAGTGGAGCAGGAACTCTGCCCACAGTGTCAGGGAAGAAAGGAATGTTTGTGGTCACCCAATAGAACACAGGTCAGGAGACCTCTACTTAGATCATAAGACCTTGGAAGAATCAAAAACGTGTAGATCTCTAGAAGTATCTCTGAAAATAGCTGCAAAAACTTCCAAAACTTGGGATAGTATACCCTTTATCCTGGAAGCAGAGCCCTATCTTAACAAAGACTTAAAATCAAGTTGTAGACTGGGGAAATGAGCATATAACAGAGGGGAAAAAACTCTGACCATAGACATAGTGATAAGGAAGATTAAAATACACTTTCAGAAGAAGATAACAAAGTCAAAACTTCTTCATCCAAAATCTCCAAGAAAAATTGCTCTCAGATCATGGAAGGATTCAAAAAGGATTTTGAAAATCAAGTAAGGGAGGTAGAAGAAATTTTGGGAAGAGAAATGAGATGCTGTCAGCAGCTTAGTGAGGGAGAGGTAAAAAAAATTATTGAAGAAAATAGCATCTTAAAAATTGGGGTAAATGGAAAAAGAAGTCAAGAAAGTTTAGAGGAGAAGAATGCTTGGAGAAAACAGAATTGGCCAAATGGAAAAGGGGATACAAAAGCTCACAAAAGAAAATAATTCCTTAAAATATAAAATGAAGCAAAAGTTATAATAGTTTAATGATTTTTTGTGTGATAAATTTGTGAGAAATAAAGAAAAAAATAAAACAAAACCAAAAGACTGAAAAAATTAGAAGAAAATGTGAAATATTGAAAAAACAACTGACTTAGAAAACAGATCCAGAAGAGATCATTTAAAGATTCTTGGACTACCTGAAAACCATGATCAAAAAAAAGAGCCTAGACATCATTTTTCAAGAAATTATCAAAAAAACTGCCCTGATGTTCTAGAAACAGAGGGTAAAATAGAAATTGAAAGAATTCACCAATCACCTTCTGAAAGAGATGCTAAAATGAAAACTGCTAGAAATATTATAGCCAAATTTTAGAGCTCTCAGGTCAAGGAGAAAATATTGCATGATACTAGAAAGAAACAATCAAGTATAAAAAGCCATCTTTCCTGGAGGAAAATAGGTGGGAAAGGGAATGGGAAGAAGAAGAAAGGTGACAGATGAGAGGAAAGATTGGGGGAGGGAGTATTTAAAAGCAAAATAAATGCTCTTCTACTTTTGAGGAAGGACAGTATGAAAGGAGAAAGAGAATGGAATAAATGGTGGGGGAGGAGGAATGCATAATAGAGGGAAATACATTTAGTAATAGTAACCATGGGGAAAAAATATTGAAACAAATTTCTCTGTTGAAGACCTCATTTCTCAAACATGGAGCTGAGTCAAATCTTTAAAAATAAGATCCATGCCTCTATTGATAAATGATCAAAAGATACAATTTTCAATGAGGTTATCAATGCTTTCCATGGACATATTAAAAAAATTTCCTAATTCATAATTGTTTGGAGAAATGCAAATTAGAAAAATTCTGAGGTACTACTTACTGGATTGGTTAATAGAATAGAAAAACAAAATGACAAATGTTGGAAGGGATATAAGGAAAGTTAGATATTAGTTAGTACACTGTTAGAGGAGCAATTTGGAACTATGCCTAAAGGGCTATAAAATAATGCCTATTCCTTGATCTAGAAGTGCCAGATCTATATTCCAGAAGAGATGAAAAGTAGGAAGGAAAAGGACCTTTATATATAAAGATATTTATAGCAACTCTTTTCTGATGGCAAGGAACTGGAAATTGAAGGGATGTTTATCAGTTGGGAAATGGCTGAACAAATTGTGGTATGTGATTATCATATTCTGCTATAAGAAATGATGAACAGTAAAATCAGTAAAATCTGGACTCACATGAGTAGATGCAATGGGAAATGTACTATATACAAAATAACAGCAATATTGTAGGATGATCTGCTGTGAATGACTTACCTTTCTCAGCAAAGCTGTGACCCAAGACAACTCTAAAGGATTTATGATAAAGAAATACTAGCCATCCCCAAAGACAGACTGATTATAGATTGAAGCATACTTTTTTTTTTAACTTTATTTTTCTTAAGGTTTCTCTTTTGGGGGGGGTGGGTTATGTTTACTTTTACAACATGACTATTATGGTAATGTTATGCATGATTACACATTTTTAATAAATATCAGATAACTTGCTTTCTCAATGAAGAGGAGTGGGGTGGGAAGAAGAGAGAAAATTTGAAACTCAAAGTTGTTTTTTTTTGCAGGCATTGGGGTTAAGTGACTTGTCCAATGTCACACAGCTAGGCAATAATTAAGTGTCTGAGGTCAGATTTGAATTCAGGTACTCCTGACTCCAAGGCCAGTGCTCTATCCATTGTGTCACCTAGCCACCCAAAACTCAGTTTTACAAATGAAAGTTAAAACTTGTTTTTACTTGCAACTTGGAAAAAATTTTAAAAATCATTATTAAAGCATCTTTAATAGCCCAAAGAAGTACAGAAAGGGGACACAAATAAAATAGATGATAGTTATATGCTTTAAAAAATGAAGGTTCACAGCTTCTTATACAATCTTCCTGTTTGCCTTTGTATCTTGAAATATTTGTGTTGGATAATTAAATTCACAATAAAAATGAAATTTCAAAAGCATTTTAAGGAGAAATAGCTGTGCCTTGATAACTTCTTTTGTTCTTATAGGCATCCGGTAATGAGGAAGTGGCCTCGTCATTATGAGTGGTTTTTCATGAAAATGAATGTTGAAAATGTGTGGCTCCAGAACTGGCATGGAGGAGTCTCCAACATTGCAACAGAAGAATATTTCAAAGCAGTTCCAAGTAAAGCTTGAAGAAGCCTTGAGTTGAATCTCTATGGCTCCCATCTTTGCCTTTAAAAATGCAATTGTTTAAAATTATTCCAGCCAGGCAACAGATGGACAGTCTCTCTTTTCAGAAAGGTTCCCAACAGACTATTACTGTGAACCACCAGGTTACAAGAGAGGTAAAGACAGCCATTTCCAAATTGTGGATTCCTACTGATGTAATAGCTGGCTTTTGTTTAAAAGAACTTTAGGTGATTTAGATCCTTTGGTGTGCATCAAAAAAATGACAGACATGATATGTGTTGAGACAGTTGGTTTTCATTCTATAGGAAAATCAATTAATCTGTGAGAATAATTTTTTAATGTTCTGTTTCTTGCTTTACCAAAAGCGTTGTCCAAGTGTTCTAAGTTTGATACAACTTATAAAGGGTTTAAATTAATGTCATATAGTCATAGTATGAAGAAGAACCTTTGAAGGAGGGTGGAGCATTTAGCCATGAATTGAAAATTATGCTCCTGTATTATAAACATGTTACCATATCACCTGGCCATGATTTATAGACCAATTACATAACTTCCCCTCTCCACCCAACTTGACCAACAATGGAAGAACTTAGATTTGAACTTAGCCTTCATCTAAGTAAGTTGATTATGACTGTACAATAAACAGGATGGCTTTTTTTTTACACAGTTTTGATAAAGAATATCCAATGTTTATTAAATTTGTCTTTGCTATTCTGCAGCTAAAACTAGAAGCAATTCACTGTAAGGGAACAAAAACAGGAGTGGAAGGAAGCTTTTCCCTCCTAATGTTCATATCATCCCTGGTAAGAGAGAAGAGAACAGAAATTCAGAATTGGCAGGGCCTTCAGAGGACCCAGGCCTAACCCTTAACTATGTAGAAATTTTCTATTATATTTCCTAATAAGTGGCCATCGAGTCTCCTTTTGAAGAGCTTCAGTGCTGGAACTCTCATTAACCTTCTGAGACAGCTTATTCTTTTGTGGGACAATTCTAATTGCTAGGAAGTTTTTCCAAATTCTGTCTCTCTGAAACTTTCACCTATTGTTCCCTGTTCTGTTCAATGGAGCCACATAAAACATTTTTAATTCTAATTCCTCTATCACATAAAAATTCTTTAGCTTTGAAGACAGTTACCATGCCTTCTAAAAAAAAAGTGCTTTTTTTTAAAGCCTTTCAGTTTTTTACATGCAATGAGAATAGATGAGAAGGGGGGAAAGTCTCATATATATATATTTTTTTGATATAAACTAGGAAAAACAGTAAAATTGTTATTGAAGAAAATTATTGATTAGTCACATTTGCTAAAACCTTTTCTTCAAAAGTGTTTTTTTTTTCCTGAGACATGATTCTTATTAATTATTAAGCTTTTAGCATGTCTGTGGGAGCATTAACAAAGTCTACCATAGTTTTTCAAAATTTACTGTACAATATGCAATCAAATTATTTGGCTTAAAAGGTAAGAAGACAAAATTTCCTAGTCCATTACTTCTTCTATGCCTTGATTTCTAAGATTTAAAGTCTAAGTAATTCTAAAGGTCTATTATTACTAAGTTGCTATGTTATTGTTTTTAAGACCCCCAACAAAGTTAAGGGTTTGTTGCACATATATTATATGAAAATCTAGTTTAAACCAACAGAACCCTTCTTATTTTGTCAATTTTATTTATTTAAGGCAATGGAATTACGTGACTTTCCCAAGGTCACACAGGTAGATAATTGTTAAGTATCTGAGGTCAAATTTGAACTTGGGTCCTCCTGACTCCAGGGTCAGTGCTCTATCCACTGCACCACCTAGTTGCCCCTTTCTAGCATTACTTCTAATAGAATCATAATTGAATTCACTACAGAAGTTAAAAGTATACAACTTTCTTATCCTTGGAAGATGGTTGTTAAACCTCACTTATTAAATCCTTTTATGTGTGTTTGTTGATAATATTAATTTTTTTTTAAAATGAAGATTTACCTTGTCTCCCTCCACTTCCTTCCCCCATTGTGAAAAAAGTTTTCAATGCTGTGGTTATTATCAGGAAGTGGATAGCTTGTTTCATCATGAGTTCTCTGTGGTCCTTGTGTAAATCAGAATTCCTAAGACTTCAAAGTTATTAATTTTCACAAGCTGTTGCTACTGTAAAAGTTTTAGTCCTGGTTGTGCTCACTTTACTCTAATCAGTACATACAAATCTTTCCAAAATTTTCCTAAATTATTCCTTCACCATTTCTTAATGCATAATACTATTTCATCACATTCATATATCATTACTTGTTCAGTCAGTCCCCAATTAATAAGTACTCCTACAGATTCCAATTCTTTTCTATGGAAACAGAATTTAGGGGCAGGTTTTATAATGCAAAATTCATCATGACATATAAGAAATGTAAACTCCCCCCCAAAGTGAAAAAAGAATTGAGATCAAATAATGCCAAGCAAAACTAAGGTCAAATGGAAAATTTCTTTTATACAAATATGAATTTTTAAAATCATTGAACAGAATTTACAGAAATTCTTTAATAACATGCTTAAATAGTAGTTTACATGTTGTTTCAGTTTGATATAGATTTATTAAAAGACAGCTCACCAAAGGCAATATAGCAATTCCTAAGAATTAAAAAAAGTCTTAACAATATACTTTTCTGTAATATTTCATCTTTTTTGGTCTTCTATTAATAATTTTATTCATTTTTCTCTCACAACAAACCAACACATAAAATAGATTGGTGATCCTACCCCTATTTTGCAAATAAGGAAGATAGACTGGATTGTGAAAAATTTTTAAAAATGAAATTAGCACAGCATTCCAAGAAATTAATCTAGTAATTAATTCCACAAACTGTTAATTTCTTCTGACATAGATTTATAGATTATAAGTCCATAAACTATAATTATTGTTATATTCAAAGAGTCTCCTAGATAGCTATGGCCTGATCCTTTTTGTAATGAATTATTTCTTACTTTATGCTTTAACAGTTACTGACTAGCCATTTTTAAAAATTAGATTTTTTTTTTCAATTAGCAAAATTCCAGATTCTCTCTCTCTCTCCCATACCCATCACAATTGAGAATGAAAGAAAAATCAGACCCTGTTACAAACAGATATAGTCATATATAGATTTCTGCATTGGCCATTTCTGAAAGGAAAAATAACATATCAGATACACACATAAATAATAATTGGACAAATGGCATACAAATTCTAGATGCTTAAAATATTTTTCTTTAACTTGGGAAGTTCTGGATTTTTGCTTTAATATTCCTTAAAATTTCCATTTGAGGGTTTCTTTCAGGAAATGAATGACTAGTGGATGCTTTCTGTTTCATCTTTGCCCTCAGATTCTAAGAGATCAGAGTAGTTTTCCTTTATGATTTCTTGAAATATGTATGAAGTCTAAACCCTTTTTTTAAAGTTGTGGCATGCAGACATTCCAGGGATTCTCAATTTTTTCTCCATGATAATTTTCCAGGCTAGGTTTTTGGTTTTTTTGTTTTGTTTTGCTTTATTTTTGCTAAGATGTTTTACACTTCTACCTTTTTTCAGTCTTTAAACTTGGTTTTAATATTGTTAATATTGTTTATTGTTTCAATTAGTCATTGACTTCTCTTTTCCATTGTAGTTTTTAGGGACTTTGTTAGTTGGACAAGGTTTTTTTTATCTCTTGAGTTAAACTGTTATTTCTTTCCAATTTTTTCTTTCATAATTTTAATTTCTTTTCCATTTTGTCTTTTATTATTTTCATTTAATTTATAAAAACAATTTAACTTTTTCAAAAACTCATCTCATTTTTTCTATTTTTTAAATTATTTATTTATTTGCATCTTGTAAAAGTAAACATAATCCCCTCTCCCCACAAAGATAGACAAACCTCAAGAGAAATAAAATGAGAGGAAAAAAATGTACTTCAGTCTTATGTTCAGATACCATCACCTCTATCTCTGGGATGGATTGCATTCTTTATCATAAGTTCATCAGAGAAGTTACTTCAATATTTTTTTCCCACAGTTGCTTGGAGACCTCTGCAATATCTCCTGATCCCCTTACCATCTGTGGGCTGAATGCTCTGGAAGCCACTTCTTAAGTGGCTCCACAGGTTCCCAGGAAGGGCTGCACTGAGGCCTGCACTGACCTGGCCTCTGTGCCCACTCTGGTGCAACAGCTTTCCTACTGACCTTCCAAGTTGTCCTTGGAGCTCCCTGGGCTGAGATGTCTGGAAACCACTCCCATTGTCATGGATCCAGAAGCCTCAGGGACCCAGGTGCCTGGTTTGCTCTGGCAGGGTGTGGCTGTGACCCTGGGCTGTACTCTGCTCTTTCTAACCTGGGTGGAATAGATTTTTCCCATGGATCTTCCAAGTTGTCTAAGGCCAGAAAATTGCTTCACTCTATCTTTCTGTGGATTCATAATTTTATGGCATTCAAAATGGTCTGGGGAAGAGCTTCTCATAATTCCTGCCTCCATGTCACCATTTTGGCTCTGCCCCCATCATTTCATTTTTTTCTAGGAATTCTAGCTAGGTTTGTGCACAAGTTATATTTTACTTGGAGGTTTTGCTTGTGGATGTTCTGTAGTCACTTTCATTTGGATTTGTGTCTTGAGCATCCCAATAATTACATTAGTTTTTTTATAGTATGATTTTTTTTCATTCTTCTTGCCTACTTTCTGATTTGCTTATTTCCTGGAGTGGAGGGAAGGTCTAGGCTAGTTTGGTTGCTGCTCTCTTGAGGAACTGAGTGTTACATTATTTCAGCATCACAGGAACAGCTCAATCTAGAGAATCATCAAGTGATCTCAAAGTAGTCTTATCCAGGGGCTAAGTCTAATTGCTCTTCCATGATCTGAGTCCTGCAAGTTCCTGATCTTGGGCCTGAGCAACAGAAGACTGCATTTTGACTCAATCCCTGTTAACCAACTGATTGATTCAGTGATAGAACTGCAGGTTCCCTTTGGGTCTGTGATTCCTACTCTCATTATTCCTCTGCAATCTTCAGATTTGCAAATAAAGACCCCAATCTGATCCTGGATTCTGAAATAAGCTCTGCTACTCATTTCTGTATTAAGTTTTCTAAGACACGCAACTGCTTCTGCCCCCAGGATAATAAACTTGGGGGCAGTTCCCCTTCTAAGAACTTCCTTACATTTGGGACCCAGAACTGGGTAATGAGTGGAAAAACTTCCAAATGGCATTTGCATGAGGTTGAAGTGCCCCATATGAGTCTGGAACCTCATTCTGGGCTAGCAACCTTTCCCTGTGGTCCAGGACAAATCTCATTTCCAGTGTCTGTTGACCTTTCTCTCTATGTCTGTATGCCAAATTGGTTCTGAAAAATTATTGATTTTACTTTTCTTGAATTTCTTCATCAGGAATTGTTCTGGTATGTTTTTTAGATCTATTTGGAAAAGTTTGGTTGAGGGTAGAGAGGAGGGGACCTCACTATTGAAAAATCAACTTTCATTATCAAAGAAGACAAAAATGACATCACTATGTTTGAGACAAATTACAGTGTGTCCTACTTGGCTGATTAGACCAATACAAGCTTGGAATGTTCTACCACAGACTGGGTACAAATAGTCCATGGGAATATCTGGGGTGGGTACTCTGATCTTATGGATGTCACATTTCCTTTGAGTTGCTTCAATTCTACCTTCTCATAGAGTGCAGTATCCTCTCTGATAAGGGCACACCATGCTGGTCAGTCTTGTGCCAGTGTCTCCCATGCTATACAGTCAATTCTAAAGTTCTTCAATGAGACCTTCAGGGTGTCTCATTATCACTTCTTATCCCCTTGTGAGTGCTTGCTCTGTGTGAGTTCTCCATAAAATAGTTTTTTGGGTTTTTTTTGGTAAACATATGTCTGATGAACTAAAAAAGTGTCCAGCCCATTGTAGCTGCACTCTGTGTAGTAATGTTGGAATGCTTGGTAGTTTAGCTTAAGAAAGGACCTCATTGTTTGGTATCTTCTCCTGCCAAGTGATCTTCCTAAACAGTTCAAATGGAAACAATTCAGTTTCCTGACATGATGCTAGTAGATTGTCCAGGTTTCACAGGCATATAGCAATGAGGTTAGCATAATGGCTCTGTAGACCTTAAGTTTGGTAGTCAGTCTAATACCTCTTCTCTCCCATAATTTCTTTTGGAATCTACCAAATACTTAGTTAGCTCTGGAAATGTGTGTGTCAACCTCATTGTCAATGTGTACCTCCTTGGAAAGGACATGCCAAGATAGGTGAACTTGTCCACAGTACTCAGAACTTCTCCATTTGCTGTAATCGATGGTTCCACATATGGATGGGGTGGTGCTGGCTGATGTCTCCTTGTTGCTATTAGATAAAATTTTGCACAAGCTGCAGAGAATCATTCCATACTATGTTGCATCTCAGCTTCAAAGGCCACAACGAGTAGTCATCTGCAAAAACAGAAGATCATTCACCAACACTCCCTCCACTTTGGTCTTGGCTTGTAGCCTTTTCAAATTGAAAAATTTGCCATCAGTACAGTAGCTGACCTTGAGGCCATGTTCATTCTCAATGAAGGCATTTTGATAACCGGCTGAAAATATCATGATAAAAAATATGGGAGCAAGGACACATCCTTGTTTCATTCCATTGGTGACTGAGAAATCTTGAGAGCATTGTCCACTATCCATACCCCAAGCATGCCATGCCATCATGAAACTGAAGTACAATACTGATGAACTTATCTGGGCAAACAAATTGACATAATTTTCCATAAAACCTCATGACTGATGGTATCAAAGGCCTTGGACAGACCTTCAAATGTTGTATAGAGACCTCTGTTCTGTTCCTGGCATTGTCAGGCAGCAAACACCTCATTGCACTTATTACTCCACCATCTTGGCTCTACCCTCCACAGGCTTTAACTGTTGATACAGGTTTGACAGCTGAATAATTTTAGTTGCCTCTCAAAATTACATAAAACCAAATTGCAAGGAGGATGTAGGAAATTCAAATGGTTATCAGCCATGCTCCAAATCTGGAGTGATCTGGTAATA
This sequence comes from Macrotis lagotis, assembly GCF_037893015.1. NCBI lineage: Eukaryota > Metazoa > Chordata > Mammalia > Peramelemorphia > Peramelidae > Macrotis > Macrotis lagotis. The sequence goes on from NC_133663.1 coordinate 198,255,710, forward strand.
TCTCTAAACCTGAAGTTTAGAATTTAAGACCAGGTTGCAGGTTTAAAGTACAGTCAGTTCTACTTGAACACCTGTTTTTAAAATTCAAGTTTTTTTCCATCAATACTTATATATTTGAAAATGGTTTCTTTTCTTCATTTTTTTTTTTTTTTGCTTTTTGCAAGGCTATGGGGTTAAGTGACTTTCCTAAGATCACATAGCTAAGTTATACTTAAGTGTCTGAGGTCACATTTGAACTCAGGTCCTCCTGACTCTAGGGCCAGTGCTCTAACCACTGTACCACCTAGCATGCTTCCCCCCCACCCTTTTATTTTTTGGTTTTTGCAAAGCAATGGACATAAATGACTTGCCCAAGATCACATAGTTATGTAATTAATAAGCGTCTGAGGTCAAATTTGAACTCAGGTCCTCTTGACTCCAGGGCCAGTGCTCTTTCCACTGCACGACCTAGCTGCCCCCTAGCATGCCCTTTTAAGCACACTAGAGACAGTAACAGTAAGTGCTTCAATCATAGAAGGAGCAGAAAGCAAATTCAATCCTCCTTTCTTTTTTCACTTATAAAATTCTTAGTATGGAAAAGTTATGAGTTGCTTTTCCTTATTTAACATCCAAAAATGTTTTCATTTTTTAATTTTATGATAATATTTAAGCAAATAATAAGACCACAGGTTCATAAATTTAGGTTCAAGTGAGACTTAGGAGACAATTATTAAGAATCTTATAAAATAGTCTATTATGTATTTTTCAATATCACTAAATGAGAGTCTCCTTTCACAAAGAGACACACTTAAACTTTTATCAGAGTGGGAAGTAATGGCTTTCAACTGATTTCCAAAAGAATTTTGTCCATATTCATTTTTTCCTCTAAAAGTTCTTAGAGTTCTTTTAAGTCCTCAGAACAATTGAATAAGCAAGTTAAGCAGAACACATTCTCTAATTTTATTTACAGTGATGACAAATATTCCTGAACTTTATATTTTTAGTATAATGCTAATGTAGGGGTTATTTTACTTATTGAACACTGCACATGAAAACTTACATACCCCTCCCCCCCACCATACTCTAGATAATATTTGGCACAACTGTTATCTCTTTTTGTATTTAATTTTAAAATGTAACAACCAATCTTTGCTTGTGGGAATCCAAAAATGGTGATGGATATTTGAACCTATTTTGTTGACCTCTGCTTTAGATTTCATTTAAATTCATAGAAATTCATTTAATATTTTTCCAGAAAGTATAATATGTAATGAATAACATATTTTACCATTAACCTTGATTCTCAAAGAAATTCTAAGAATCCATTTATCCATTTAATGTATGACTGCTTAACAGCAAATTAAAGTTTGAGTTGTAATAAAATTGTGGTTTATTTGTGTAGTATTAATGCATGTAGAATATGAAAATGAATTCAAATATGTCTAATTATATAACCAAAGAATGTTGTACTCCTAATATAGTTTTCAGTCAAGTAAGTGAAATTATGCTATATGTATTCTATTCACCTAGTGAATTTTGCAAAACACAAAGTTATCTGTTTTCTAAAACAAAGAAATGCTATCTTAAAAGGAGCCAACAATTAAATTCCTGAAAAGAAAATGCATTAAGAAATTTCCACTTGTGAAAAGCTTGGTTTTATGGAATTTTTCCAAAAAAAAAAAAGAATAAAGATGATATGACTGAAAACACCAAACTTAGTAGTTTTTGGAAATTGCAGAAACCAGTGTTCTTGTTTTATGACTCCACTCCCCCTAGTACAATTACAAAACAAGAATGTGTCATCTGTCACTGACTTTTATAGAATGAGGAAATAGTAATTTGGGAAGTTAAGAGCATGAACAGATCATTTGTCCTGCAGTCTACTTAATCCTTAGTCCAGGGACCCATATTGTTTTTCTTAACAAAATCCACTCAAGCTCATCATCATAAAAGTCATAGATGATGAAAGTGCAGAGATCCCAGAGCAAGAGTAGAAGAAAGTCTCTGAATGCTACTGCTAAGCTTTGTTTTCATTGCTTATTACCTAAATTCTACATGTTTACTCCAGTTGTCACTGGAAGTTTGAAATCTCATCTGCTCCACTTTAAAAAAAAAAATTTTTCAGGTGTAGTCACATAATTTTTTTTTAGGTTTTTGCAAGGCAAATGGGGTTAAGTGGCTTGCCCAAGGCCACACAGCTAGGTCATTATTAAGTGTCTGAGACCAAATTTGAAGCCAGGTACTCCTGACTCCAGGGCCAGTGCTTTATCCACTGTGCCACCTAGCCGCCCCTACATAATTTGTCAATTGAATTTGGAACTTCACAACAGAAAAGTAAATTATTGTTATTGATGCTAAGATTTGGGACTAGGCACACGTGTTTCTACCAGGTAACAGAATTCATAAAATTATATGTGTGTGTATGTATGTATAAAATATAACATTATCATAAAAATTCTATATTATAGAATATGAAATATAATAACTATATGTAATAGCATGTAATATAATTTATTATATTATAATTTTAGATATATTTTTTATATATATAAAATAGATCTGCTGTTATACCCAAGGAATTAGGATTCTGCATCCTGGATGGAAGCATTTGCTCTGGATACATATAATTGAGATCAGGTTTAATCCTAGGGGAATCTGATCATCTAAAGGAAGGGTCAAAATTCTTTTCTTGCACTCTTTAGCTTATTTTATCTCCATTCCAGCATTCTGAGGGAAAATTACTTAAAGTTTAGGTTGAGACTTTCTTTAAAGTCAATGTTTAATATGGATCAGATATGGAAAAATTTTTTTTCTTCTACACAGTGAAATGCTTAATACATAGAAGACCCACAAGTATGTATTGACAAAAAGATTTAAAACAGGATTTAATAGCTTATGATCATTATTCTACTTTCCTAAAATATTGAGATTTAAACATCAAAGCATAAAACAGACTGTGGCATAGTTATTTTATATTAGATGTCAGCTCTGAATGTGTTTTCTGGCAACCAGGACAGAGGGTTGAGCCTTCCACAGTCAGTAGCATCCTTTCCCAGTACCGTGATTAATGCTACTGCCAATCATCTCTGACTTAGGGACCCAAGATCTACAACTCTCAAACTTGCTTCCAGGATTAGATGTATCCCTATGCAGGTTTCTATTTAGTCACCTATTCTCAAGAAAAAGGACCCACACAATACAAAATTTATTGAGGGGCCCCAAGGTCCAGTCTCAGTTCCCTAGTCAGGTAGGAACAGTCACTTTAGGGGCCTTGGGTAGGAAGAAAGACATCCAATATGGGAAAACCTCAAATAATCCTGAGACAATCTTAGCCAGAAAGAGAGTGTCATTACTTTTTTTTTTTTTAGTTTTTGTAAGGCAATGGGGTTAAGTGGCTTGCCCAAGGTCACACAGCTAGGTAATTATTAAGTGTCTGAGGTCGAATTTGAACTCAGGTACTCCTGACTCCAGGGCCTGTGCTTTATCCACTTTGCCACCTAGCAGCCCGTCATTACCATTTTTAAAAATTTATTTTATTTTATTTTTTTATTTTTTGCAAGGCAATTGGGTTAAGTGGCTTGCCCAAGGCCACACAGCTAGGTAATTATTAAGTGTCTGAAGCCAGATTTGAACTCAGGTACTCCTGACTCCAGGGCTGCTGCTCTATCTACTGTGCCACCTAGCCACCCCAAGTCATTACCTTTTAAAGATCCTCTGAATCCTTAGCCCTTCCTGCTCAGCAGCCAATCAGGGAGTTGTTTGGTCATTCAGAAAATTTCAATGCGGCTCAGAAGCAGACAGAGCTGCTCTACATTTAAATTCATTGTTACTTTTATATACAGAATGACTACAGTAAAGCAAATAAAATACTACTAAAAAACATCCAAACTCAAAATTAAGTACAACAATTAATTTTGGTTCCAGAGAAGGGAGGACAAAACACATTTCACTCCTTTCAGGAGAACTGAGAGATTATGGATGAAGAATGTCACATACACTGTGACACTAACCCTCTGTTAGCTGTTTTAATTATTATTCTTTGTTGCAAGAAGCAGTCATTAATTCTGATGATAATGATTTTGATGATAGCTAACATTTAATAAAAAGTGCTTACTTTGTGTCCTCAGGTACTTTGTTAGATGCCATATAATTATCTTATTTCATTTTCACAACAATCTTTAACCTCTCTGAATCTGTTGCCTCATTTTGGAAGACCTCTAATATTCTTTCCTTCTCTTATATATATGGTTCTACAGTTGTCCCTTCCATATAATGACTTTCCCTACTGTAGTTTCAGTATATCCCGGGTCAGCTTAAGAAATTAAATGGGGAATTTTGGGAGAATTTTGTGGAAGTCATAGATGCCATGGGAAAGTCAACAGACAACACAGAGCCTGTAACCCAAAATTTTACATTAATGTAATTATAAACAATCCTTAAAAGAAAAAAGAAAAAAAATTATATTTTTTCTTTGATGCAGGAGGGTCAAAACAATTTTATGAATTAATTTTCCAGATCAAGGGGGTAACCATGTACCTAATCCCTAATATGATATAGAAGGGATAACTGTATGATTAATCAGATTTCACTAGCAAAAGAAAATGCCCTTGGCCAAGATATTTAACCTCAGTTGGCCCGAGTTTTCTCAGATCAATTAAAGGATGGGTTAGATGATCTTTGAGGTCCCTTCTGGCTTTAAATATTATTTTATGTTTTATTATTTTAAAGGTTAGTAAGAGACAGGCTATATCATTCATTGATGCTATGTTAAACATACTTAATAACAAAACATCAGGAAATTGAGTTTTTCAGAGTTATCATTAGCAATTATTATATGATGGGTCTTCATCATCTACTATAGGGTAGATCCCTGAGTTTATATGCCATTTTAATTAGGAAACTGTGTACATGATAAGGTCAGAACATCCTAAATAACTTATTCTATCATATAAGATTTTGATCTACATTGAACAAACTGTTCACCTGTACCTCCAGACACCTTACAAAACTTTCTGTAAAAATGACTATGATTTAGCAGAACCACAATCACTAATTCAATGAAGTCTTTTCAGTCTCTCCTGATCTGCTTCCATTTAAGTTTGCTTTCTCTCCGGGATTCTTTAACAAACTCCAATGGAAATGCTATATTAAACTCAATAATTTAGCTGGGAACAGCCCTGACCTTTGCCACCTTGTGGCTTTATGTCAGTACTTCATCCCTTCCAGAGATGTCTGGGCTTGGGGAAAATCGGATCTGGAAGTCAGAAGACCAAATGAATAGCCCTGGCTACCAGAGATGTACTCTGTGACCTTGAGCAAACTCAATTTTTGTCTCATTCTAAATTGGTAAGGAGTATAAGTTATAGAAGTTCAGAAGCTTTTTTCCTCAGAGATACTCTCCTCTGCCACCTCAGGCTCAGGTTCACTCTGACTATGGCATAGTAGCTTCCATGCAGTTTTTCAGTTGCTAGGTAAATTCACACTGCTGGGTTGGATCTCTTTTTAGGTCTATGCTGAGTCACTGGACTCAGTTGCTATGGCAACCACAGGCTCTGCAATAGACTTCCCTTCCAGCTTGCAAAGTCATTTTGTCTCCATTTCTCATTCATATGGGATCTGGTAAAAACAAACAGAACATTAATAGAAGAAACCAAAGTACTGTATGTTCCACATTACATGGTGATTCAGGTAGGAAGATAAGGCAGAGCTATTAACATCATTGCCATTTATCTGTCTACTTGAGGCCTAAAGCAGCTTTTGCCTTTGCCTTACTCCCTGCTAGGGAAGAGAGAGAGAGAGAGAGAGAGAGAGGGGTGAAGTTCTTCAATTAGAGTTTTCTATAGGCATTTTCATTTGTGATTTAACAGATGGTTAAAAGGCTTATCTTCATCATGAAGAAACAGACAGGAAATAGTCTTCAAAGTGAAGGCAGATCCCTCCATCATGCACCATCATGGATTTCTAGAAGCAGGTTCCCCAAGTCCTCTTTTGAGTTTGTGTATGTAACATTTGATCCTCTTAATCTACTTCTTCAATAAAGAAAGAAAATATATTTCATTTGTTCTCTAGAATAGAAAATGGAGTGTACTGGGTGTTAAGGCAAGACTAGAACCTCTGGTATCAGGATTTGTTGAGTCATTTTTAAGGCTGTTCAGCCACCCTTGGTGTCCAACCCAGTTCTTACCTGTTGCTCCAAGAAGTCCTATCATGTGCAGTGGCTATGCCTTGGTAAATCTGTTTCTACGTGATCTAAACCAGATTGAGGATAACAGATGGAGCCTCAAACCCATCAGTGTGTTAAGGGAATGTCTACCCCAAACATATGAAGATCTCGGCAGAATGGGCAGATGACAACAATCTACTCCAATAGCCATGAAGGTGACTGGGTTGCCTCCTGATGTTGGGGCTGTGGTTCAGGGAACCACACTCTCAACAGAGGAATCTATCCTCAAGGTTACATAAAGTCAACTGTGACAGCTTATCCCTTTTCCTAAATATTCTTTCCTTTGGATTATCAGACCAGAATGTAGGAAGTGTTCCCCCAGCCCCAAGAGTTGTAACAGTAATTTGCAGGTTAAAAATAGGAAGAGATGAAGAAGCTAGACCTCCCAGTTCTATCTACCTTCTTCTGTCTTTTGGTTTCGTTTTCTGAGCATAGGTTGGAGACAAGATTTCCTGAGATGCCCAAGACAGATAAGAAGTCAAGGCATTGATAACAATCTTTATAGAAACACAGAGGTAAACCTGAATTTATTGAGAGGTGGTTTCCTGGGAGGAAAGATCCTGAGACTGAACTTTCACAGCTAGGGAGTTGGTCTGTGAGCTTTGAGTTTGAGGGTTTGAGCATTCAGACCTCAGACCTTCTAGATGAGCATGGGGTTCTTTTTTTTTAACTTTAAAAAATTATGCTAGGGCGGCTAGGTGGCGCAGTGGATAGAGCACTGGCCTTGGAGTCAGGAGTACCTGAGTTCAAATCTGACCTCAAACATTTAATAATTACCTAGTTGTGTGGCCTTGGGCAAGCCACTTAACCCCATTGCCTTGCAAAAAACCCTAGGGGTTTAGAACCTTTGTTCTGGAAGGAGAGGTTCCCCAACAACGTAGTCTTTGAAGAAGAGGATTGACTATTGGTACTAACTACTGAAGGACTGGAGTTGTCTGAGGGCGGGAGGTGGACAGGAAATCTAGATTTGCCAACATTTCACATTAATCCCATGAATTTCTTGGAAAGTAAAGGTTCAACCTGAGAGGAAGGTGGTGGAGAGGAAAGGGGAATCTAGCCCTATTCTCTGCATTGTCTAGATGTTCCATACCCAATACTTATACAACAATTGCCTACTTTGAGAGAAACATAAACATGAATCATACCTGAAGGGTTTTTTTTTGGTTTTGTTTTCTGGAGATCTTTTCCCAGAGTGAAGCTAAAGGGTAGGGGCAATAAACCAAGAAGAAAAATTAGGGCTCTGGTGTCAGGCCCTCAGGATCAAAATTGATTCATGTGATTTAAAAACTGTTTATCACTATATATAGAAGACCCTGGGTCACTAGTAACAGGTTGCCATGAATAGGCACATGTTTAATTCTTTCACTATTCTCATCATATATAGTTAGCTAGAAATACTACTGGATTTTTTTTATTCAAAAGACCTAAATTAAGAAGAAAATTTCTCCGCCAAAACTCATTGACTTCATTGGGGAGGAGGAAGAGCTAAGCAAGTGGTTAAACCTTGTAGCATACTTTCAAAACAAATAAGATCCCCCTGGCCTTTATATCTTTGCCCAGGGGAAGGAAGCAGCAGGCTAGCTTGAAGAGGACTTGGTTTCCTGGTTGACAATTACCCTGGGTGGGCATTTCCCCTTTTCACAAAGGCTCCAACTGAAGCCTCTGTTAAAAGGAGATGCCCAAGGACATTATGTGCTCAAGTACTTACAATCACATCTAGAGACTGGGGTTTAGGGAGAAAGTTGTGAAAAAGAAAGATCAGGGGAATGGGGAATTTTCATAGACAGATTGGGTTTTAAGATAAGGACTCTTGTGCCCAACTTCTGTTCAGCAGCAGAAAATACCAGGAATTTGAAAGTAAGCCACTGCATCAATGGACAGTTGGTTAAGGGAGAATGAACATGTCTGAAGTAAAATATGCAAAATGGGGACATTTGAAAATATGTATTAGGGGTTAAAGATAACAGTCATAAATAAACAGTACTGATAATAGCTAGATGGTGCAGTGGATAGAATGCGGTACCTAAAGACTATCTTTTTCACTTCTATCTATCTATCACATACTAGTTGTGTGGCTATAGGTATGTCACATAACCCTTTTTGCCTCACTTTCCTCATATGTAAAATGAACTAGAGAAGGAAATAGCAAAGCACTATAGTATCTTTGCCAAGAAAATTCCAGATAGGGTCATGAAGAGTCAGGCATAGCTAAACAATAACAAAATGACAGATAGCTTTAAAGTTTTGCAAAGTGTTTTACACGTTTTCTTTTTTTTTTTTTGCAAGGCAAATGGGGTTAAATGGCTTGTCCAAGGCCACACAGCTAGGTAATTATTAAGTGTCTGCAATGGATTTGAACCCAGGTACTCCTGACTCCAGGGCCGGTGCTTTATCCACTGTGCCACCTAGCTGCCACTTCACATATTTTCTGAAGGATTTTTATATCCCTGTGAGATAGGTTGCAATTATTTATCCCTATTTTATAGAAGTGAAAAATAAGATAACATGAGATAGGAATGGATAAGCTATGAAGCATGCAATTATGAAGAATCCAAAATGCCCAACAAAGAGCTCAGTGACAAAAAAGGAGCTACAGGAATAATATCTGTAATTGACATTTGTGTTTGTATTGAAAACTGTATATCACTAAATTTAATTTCTTTTGTAATATTATTCATTTTATTTTCTCCATTTAAAAAATGATTTTGAGAAGGGGAACACATTTCCTTAGATGGGCAGAGGGGTCTGTGAAAAAAATGTATTCATAAGGAAGATATATCTTTGCAGAATGAGGAACAGTTTCACAAATAGTAGTAAAATTTGTTCTTTCTTAGGATTTTTCTTCTCTAAGGTTACTCCTACCAGCTGAGACTTTATCAGGTGCAATATAACAGGAATTTTTTGCTGAGTTTCTATGAGTGTTTATACACATAGACACAGATAAAGAAAAGTATTTTTACATTTTTTATTGATTTGTTTTGACCTAATTCCACTTCCTAATTTACCTACAAAGAATATGCCCAAAACAATTAAATTAAAAAAAAAAACAACTAACAGAATTTGTAAACAGAAAGGAAGGACATTTGCTTTGCTATTAATATCTTGGAACCAGCATTGCCTGTTTTATTTGATCTGAGTTGGTTACTTTTTAATATGGTCTTCATTTACATTGTTATCATCATTGTGTATATTGTTTTAGGCTCTGCTTCTTCACTCTTTGTCATGAAAAAAATCATGTTTCTGACTTCTTCATATTTGTTTACCTCAGCCAAAGGCCCTAAGAAGATTAGAGATAAACATCAGAGTTTCACTAACAGTGATTCTTCTGACAAAATGAATTCTATCTCTTCAGGAAGTCCACCTTTTTTTTCCTCCTTTAGGGCAAGGCTTCTTAATCATCTTGGGGGACCTGGACTTCTTTGGCTGTCTGGTGAATTCTAAGGAGTCATTCTCAGAATTATATTTTTAAATGAAGAAAGTAAAATTCATAGGATTACAAAGGAAACCAAATTATGCTAAAATTTAAAAACAAGAACATTCTTCATTAGTGTCAATTAATTAGTGTTAACTGTTTTCCTTTCACATTACATGGAGGGGTATGTGAGAGAAGCAGGATAATAATAGCTGGTATCTATTTCCTCTCCTTAATCAGGTGAAATGCAAAGCAAAAGGTGAGACATGATCAATTCAATTCACCTTACTTAGTTAAGGTAATCTTGCAAAGGTTAACACTTTATTGACCAAGGTAATTAGGTGAGATATTTATTTTGTCAATGATTTGGTCTCTTTAAATTTCCTGGAGAAAGTTAGACCTTCCTATTTTCCTTTGCCCCAACTTCTACCTGGTTTTAGTTTTACACAAGCAGCATATATATATTATAATTACACAAATTACATTACAGATATTATAATACACAAAGTATTATAAAGATATAATTCCTTTTAGAAGGAATGAACAATCTGACTGGGAAGATAATATAAGAAATACATACAATTTGAGTGCAATGAAGAGCTAAATTGTTTGGTAAAGAATGTAGATGAACTAAACTAGTTAGTAGTTGCTTCAGAGGGGCAGATAGGTGGTACAGTGGATAGAATATTGGGCCCAGAGTCTGAAAGAGCTGAGTTCAAATTTGAACTCAGATACTTACTAGTTGTGTGACCCTGGGCATTTGCTTCAGTTCTTCATCTGTAAAATATGGACATGCTGGAGAAGGAAATGACAAACCTCTCCAGTATCTTTGTCAAGAAAACTCCATGGACTTTGGTCACATAGAATCAGATTCACTGAACAACAATAATAGTTGCTTTGTTAAAAAAAAAAAAAGAAATTGTTTCCTTTGGGTTTTCATTCTCATTAACAAGTCAAAACTCAGGACCCAGAATTAAAAGAAGTTTATTTAATTTACCTTGATGTGAGAAATGTAGGTTGTTGGTCTTCACAAGTTGTGGAGGGGAGCCCTTAGGGAATCCATTACGAAAGGGGAATGGCCCAGTCAATCACAAAACTGGAAGAGTTTTCCTAATCCCATTCCAGGGATACCAAACCCCAAACCAGTTCTTAACCAGTCAAAAGTGACCTAGAGATCTTGACCTAATGCTACTGAGTTTGCACAATTAGGTAATTGAATATTAACCCCCACACCCCCTGTGACCATTAGGGTTCATTAGCATATCATGCATAATATGATGTGGAGGGATCATATTAGGGGCATATGGAATGGGTGGACCTTTTAGATTGTAACTCAAACTCTGAGAGCCTATGAACATCCAAGAGGGAGGGCAAAGAGTTTCTGAAGACCATAAATTACCTGACTTTGAAAACTAATTTGTGCCTCATGCCTAGGAGTGAGGTACCCATATCTTGCAAGGTTCATGAATCACATGGACAATTTTCTCTCACTCTAGCAGGTTTTTCTTTTCATTAATTTATAACAGTTGAGAAAACAGGCTGTTCAGCTGATTACTGGAGATTGATCAGCAAGGAATTCAAGATGGAGGCAGTTTATATTGGTAACTGTCATGAGATAAAGACAATTTGTATGGATCTAGTAAAAAGAGCTGGGTCATTGCTTCTCAGTATATGAGGACTGCATGATGTTTAACAGGTTCAAACAGGGGTAATTTGGTACAAGATAAATGACAGTAATAACAAAGCTGCAAAGTGGGTAACACCCCAAACACTGATTGATAAGAAGGGCTGGGAACAATGGATTTCCAAGTTAGCAAAACTTTCATTAGCTTCATAAAGTCAATCAGTCAACAAGCACTCATTAATATACTAGGCACTGTGCTAAGTGATGAAGATACAAGGAAAGGCAAATAAAAACTAAACAAAAAACCCCAGCACAAAAAGAACAGTCTCTGTTCCAAAGAAGCTCTCAGTCTAATGGAGATAACATGCACACAATTATGTATACACAAGATATATTATATAGAGGATAATCTAGTGATCAACTCAGAGGAAAACTGTTAAGATTAAGGAGACCTACTTGTTTCACAAAATGGAATTTTAGCTGAGACTTGAAGGAAGCCAAGTAGAGGAAAAAAGACAGAGGGACAGTCAGTGAAAATACTTCTCTTTGAAGAGGACAATGACAGCAGGAGGGTGATGTCTTGAATTGCACGCTCCCTCAGTCTTCTGTGTCCTAAGGGAGTCCTATGGCAAGATATAGGTTCAGAAGATTATTACCTCTGAGGTGATTACTGGTGGATAGAACACTGGTCCTGGAGTCAAGAGAAACCATGTTCAAATCTGATCTGAGACACTTGATATTTACTATCTGTATGACCCTGGACAAGCCATTTAACCAGATTCTCCAGTGATCCCGATTCATTTCTGGCCACTGGACCCAGATGGCTCTGCAGAAGAAAATGAGGTTGGTGACTTAGCAGAGCACCCTCTTCTCTCAAATCCAATTCACATGCATGTCATAGCATCACCTCTCTGATGTCATGATCTTCAGAACTGAAGAAAAAAAGGGCAGATTGGTGGGGCAGTGAATAGAGCACCTGTGGAGTCAGGAGGACCTGAATTCAAATGTGACCTCAGGCACCTGATAATCACCTAGCTTGTGTGACCTTGGGCGAGTCACTTAATCACATTGCCTTGCATAAACCAAAAAAAAAAAAGGAAATAAAATGAAGGACAGATATGATACTGTATTGGAGACACTCAAGGCAGGGAGATCAACCAATAAGCTGTTGCAAAGTGTGTGAAGCAATGAAGTTCTTCCTACAACAGGAGGATGCCAAAAACTAGTATTACTGGAACAAAGTATACAAATTGAATGACAATGGGGAAAAGTGATAACAGTCCTGGTAAAAGGATGAAAAAAGACTGAAGACAAAGAAGAGGGGTATCAGAATGATTCTCATGTTGCGTATGAGTGTGTCTGTGTGTATCTGTGTATGTGTAAGTATACTAAAGGGGGGTCTTCTGTGAGTTTGGTTTTAAAAAATAATAATTAAATTAAATGTGTAATCTTCAGTGTTTGTCCTAATAAGGAACAAGTGTTATCCTTCAGGGTTTAACCTTAAAAAAAGACAAAATAAAATTAGGTTAACATATATTTATTAATATTTCTCTAAGCTTGCTAATTACACAGTAATGTGATTATGTGTGTGTGTATATGTGTGTGTTTGGGGGGGGGATCTGTCTAGAGAGCCAAATCCCCAAACTGGAGCCTTGAACTGGGATTTTTATACATTTTGACTATCAGAAGATTGGTTATGAAAAGCTATCTTAGGCTTGTCCAATCAAAGAAGGGAGTAGCCTCCCAATTTAGGGAGGGGGACAACTCAGAATGGGGTCTTGGGAGATGGATATGTGCCATTTCATTAAAAGAGGTGTCCATTCAGTTATGCTAAAGACCTTCACAAAGCATTAGAATCCTTCCCCTTCCAAGTCATAGGTGCTTGCTATCTTGATGGGATTTGGAAGACAAGTAGGCAACCCTTTGTTTCTTAAGTTGACATTTTTTTTTAATACAAGTTTATCCTATTCTTAAAAACAAATTTCATTTTTTAGAACTGAGGATGAAATTCCATAATTCTATTCTTAAAGACCAAGTAAAATAAATTAATTTTATAGTTACCATATAGATTAGATAGATTATAAAAAGATAAAATTCACTGTTCACTTTGAGAGAGAGAGAGAGAGAGAGAGAGAGAGAGAGAGAGTGTACATATGTTCTCTCAAATACATTTCAGAGAGGCCCAACCTTAAGAACTCCACAGAGTTGTGTAGATTTGAACCATTACAAAGTTTGAAAACTCTAAAATCAATTTATTTTACCTTGGAAGAGGGTTAAAAAGTTAAGCCCCGGAGTAAGGTCATTCTCTCCCTTCTATCAGACCCCCTTCCTAGCTTTGTTTTGGGTGTGTGTAGGGCCAAAACCTTTCCAGGTTTTGAGCCCATTCTGATGAGGAAATGTAGATTCAAATTGAGGTCATAAAAGGTGGTATTTGACAACATCTTAGCCATTTCAAAACCCAAAACACATCACACATCTTATTTTTTTAAATTGACACAACCTTAACTTTTGCTTAATTCAAAACATGCAATGTATCGCAAAACTGGGATTTTTTTTAAAGTAATATAAAGATGGCTGTTCCTCTAGTGGTGTTGATTTGCCAATCAACTCAAGTTATCTAGAAAAAGTGTAGTCAAGAAAACCTGGGTCAATTTCTACCTCATACATTTTTTAGTTATATGTTTTATATCAAATTATTTAACTTCTTTGAATTTTAGGAGATTTCAATGTAAATTGGGGACTATAATAATACCTACTTTGGAGGTTTGTTGTTATGGCATATTGTTAACCAAATGTTCACTGAGCTGGTCTCTAACCTGGGTGTGAAAAAGCCAGAATGCCAATAACCAGGTGGTTCTTTATTAATTACTTTCTTTGCAAGGATCTGATTTGCAATTTGCAAATTTGGAATTTCTACTGATAATAGTTCCACCTTGCTCTAATGGAGCCAAATATTATATACATGTTCATAATTTGGAAGGTAGAGGTAAGGTGAATCATAGAACAATGATTTTGGGGGCTTCAGTGATCTTCTTAGGAGAAGCCCTCCATTTTGGACAATATAACAATTGCATCAGCTGTGACCATTCTATGTAGGATAACACAGGTGGAAATGGCTAAGTTGATTGTATAGTCTTGGGGGCACATTATTATTTTTACTTGTATACTCCTTATACCAGGAGTACTGATTCGCTTCACTTAACACAGGCAAATAAATGTAGGACTTGTCAGGATTAAAACAAATTAACTTTAGCTACTTTGCTTTCACTGTTTCCCAGGGCCAGTGACTCCCGTGAAAAGGATCTCTAGAAGCTAAATTATTATTAATTTATTACACTTATCATATTAGTCAATACGAAAGAATCAATCAATCATTACACATTTATTATGCTAGTACCAAGTTAAGCACCCTCTGTTAGGGTCCCCTCTATTGGGAATGTAAAAAAAAATAGATGACATTTACAGGAGATAAGTGACAGGGAACAGAGACAGTTAAGATGTTGACAATACCAGTACTTCAGTTCAGGTTCAATATTGGGATAAAATGTGGCCCTCAAAAGTTATGGAATGGTTAACAAAAAGAAGTTTATGTTGCTGGAGCAAAGCAAGGTTATACAACAAGGATACTGTAGCATTTAGCTGTTAAGTTTGCAGGCCCCCTTGTCTACATATGAAAATATGTCAGTCAGTAGGGCAGGCCTTGGTGTGGAATGAAGTACCTGGTCACTCAAGTGATCTTCAGAAATTTAAAAAAGTCATGGGGCCCCAACTGCCTGTCCCTGGCTGGGACTTATTATGCCTTTAGGCGGCCAGAAGATATAAGATTGTGCCCCTTTCAGAGTGTTAGCGATTCATTTTCACCTTGTTAGGTTGCTTAATAATTAGAAATTAATTCATCAGGACCAGCAGGAGTCTAGGTTTTAAGGGCATGCCAGACTCTAGAACCCCCTCTATTTTCTTTCACTTCCTGTCAAGGGAAGGAAGATGTATGGACCTGGTCTATCTCATGTTAAACTCTGGGCACAGAGAAATACTATAATTTTCTTTTTGTATTGTAAATAAATCTTGTAATTTTTTTCTGTACTATTAATAGCAGTTGCTCATATGCCTGACCTTGGTCATGTACACTTGCCCTTGGGGACAGGCGCAGTAGATGCTACCTTATACCAAGAGTTAATTGAGCACCACCCTTGGAACATGCTCAGTAGACGCTATCTCACACCAGGTGTAAACCACTCCTTAAATGTCATCCTGTTCCTCCCACCACAGAAGTGTATTTAAAGAGGGTCAGGTCCTCTGCTCCATCCTTTTTTCCTGTTCTATGTGATTTGGCCATGTAGCAGGATGCTCTAGTTTATTTCCCCTTTCTTTCTCCATGCTGATCCATGTGATCCCAGAACTATGTAACTTGATCCATGAGGATCTAATCCACCACCTAGTGGCTGTTTCCTTTGTTTCCTTTTCTTAATTATATTTGCTATTCTCACCCAGCCCAACTGGTAACTGGCTCTTCTTTGTTTAACTTTGCTATCTTCTCAAAAACTCACTTTCTCTACCTTATTAAATTACCCAATTTGTGTGCTTTTGTGGTAACCTGTGAACTTTTGCAGTAACATGTGAATTAAAGTCTATGACTTTTCTTACCCTCCTGAGTCAGAGTCTAGTGATTTCATCACCCAAAACAAACCACAGCTGTCTCTTTCTCTGATCTTCTCACCCCAGCTGCCTGTCAGCAATATTGTGGGTGGTGGAAAGAAGCTAAACCAAGAAAACACTCTTAATGTTAGTTCTATCACAACTTATCTTTCCACAACTACTCCAACACAGATTATTCCCATCTTTTGTCAATTTTGCTAATTTGCTGACCACACATATAAATTTCTAAGCCATCATCTCCTGAATGATTTTTCATATAAAACACAAAAAAAAATCTAAGAGGAGTAAAAAGAAAGAAATTGTTGATGTCTGTTTCCAAGATAATCCTTGAATGAACTCTCAGTTTATTAGAATACTTTTACCTAGAGCAGTAATTTTTTTTGGGGGGGGATTCTTTTCTTTTTTCTTTTTTAACTACATTATTTAGAATTTATTTCTGAACCACTTTGGAAGAGAAATTGACAACAACTTAGCATTAATGTTTTTTTGTGTAAAAAGCAAAATCAGTGTCTCTTTTTTGCACTGTAAGAATTGATGAAAGGACAAATTAACATTTTCATCCTGTTGAAGTAAAATGAGGCATCTCAGAAAGATATCTTGCATTTTCTTTAACTTTTTTTTGGTTTCTATTCTTTCATTTTTCTTTGTCTCAAGTATTGTATTTCCCCATGTATAAGACGCACCTTAATTTTAGTACCCGAAATTTGAAAAAAAAAATATTACATAAAGTTACTGAACTCAAGTTTTATTCTTCATGAAATTCAAGGCCCTTCTCTAGAGCAGTAATTTTTAAACTTTATGCAGCAACCTGTTGCATATAAAGAAACCATAGGTGAAGATGAGGAAAACAAAATTATAAAAGAAGTAATATTTAAAAGTGCTCCCTTATTAACTCCATTCATCTTCATATTTAAGATTTGCTTTGGTCATCCCCTCAATTCAGTCAATTTAATTAAAAGTACTTATTGATATTTACTATATTTATGGCATCAGGCTAGACATTGGTCCTACACAATATGGTTAGGTCTCATGGAGAATTAATAAGGAATTCAGTGAGATGATCATATTATTTTAATTCTGAGTTGTATGTTTCTATTAAGTTGGAACCAATCACTGTATTTTAACATAAATAGTGTGAATTTGAATATGCATCCATTTTACCCACTAATAGTAGTATGACCATCTAATTCATTAGTGGTATAGCTATAATGCAAAAAGTCATTATTCCTGTCTTCATGGAATTAATAGAGAAATGCACAAATATCTATAATTATTTCAATGTTTAAGGAATCATTAGAAAATTGTTAATTACATAATAGATGCTAAACAATATATAACACATGATCTATTCCATGGGATTGGGCTCATTTCTAGTTCAGAAGATCAGTTAGACTTTGAAGAAGGAAAGAAATAGAGAAGGAATTTCTTCCAGACATAGAGGCATGATGACCTATGCAAATACATGGATAGTGGGAGCTAACAGGATGAGATTAGTATAGCAATATGATCTGGATTAATCTTCCAGAGTGAAACAGACTTTGTCTGCCTCTCTGGGTTCTAGGGTTCTCTGAAGAGTTTTAGTTGTCTCTACTTGATGAGACCCTAACCCTCCCTATTCTGAGTTTGCGACCCCAGTCCTCTCTACTCTGAGTTCACTGAACCCTAACACTTATGTTTTGGAAAAACATCTTTTGGACAACTTGTTTACAAGCCCTGTGCAGCCTGTAACAAAAATTTTTTTGTTCCTTCCCTTTGGGGGGATATGTCCTAAGTCCAAAGCCCCCCTAACCATATCCTTGTACCTGTCAAAACATTTTTGTTTGCCTCTCCCTATTTAAGGATCTTATCCCAATCCCCCTGTGCTAGAGTCCCTACCTAGCCTGCTGTGCCCTGCAGTTAAGCCACCTTGACTGTCTCGAAATGTTCATGAAATGCTTTCACAAGATTCCTCTGCCTGAGACCTAGATCATCATACTTTAATCACCTTGAGTCCCACCTGCCACCTTGGTGTCCAGTTCCATTTAACTACTTAACATCAATTAAATCAATTAATATTTAATCAAGCATCTACTCTGTGCCAGGCACCTAAATGCTAGGGATATAAAGGAAGGCAAAAATACCTGCCCCAGGAGCTCACAATCTAACTGGAGAGATAAAATATACATTTTTGTATATAAATGAGTTATATAGGCTCAATTGAAAATAATCAACAGAGAGAAAGCACTAGAATTAAAGGTGATGGGGAAAAGTTTCCCATAGAAGGTGGAATTTTGTCTGGAACTCTTGTGAAATATAGCAAGAACAAAGTACATATATGTTCCCCCAAATCTGGGTACATTCTCTCCCTATGCCACTTTGGTTTCTGGAAGAAGTAGATTCACTCACCCTTAGCTCAGCTTCTCCATGGTATTGGCTCTACACAGCTCATCTCCAAGATGGTATCCTGGCCAGACAAGTTCTTATCTCAGCTATCACTGGGTCAGGGTTCTCCAAGTCGATGCTGTGCTACCTTTAAACAGAGACTCTTGAATCCTGAAGTGTTTGGGTGTCCTTCTGACCTTCCAAAACACAAAGTCAGAGACTCTACTCCCTTCACTTAAAATTGAAAAGAACAAAGCCAGAGACTAAGAACCAAAACCTTTTTCTCAGGGTCTATGGCCTCAGAGGGTGCCCAGGCCTTCTCTTTCCATACAATGAATAAAGGAACCATCAATATGTTCCAAAGGTGTAGCTGAGAAAAATGTCCTGGAGGGCCTAGGCCAAGGCTCACAGATCTTTTTTAATGCCTTTGAAGTCAGAGACTCTTCTTCACTACATGGACAGCTGACCTTAATCAGGTATGCATGACCCAACAGAAATATAAAGCACTTCCACAAATTTTATACTGATTGCAAAGTTAGGGGGAGAAAACAATTACATTGTTGCTAAACAACCTGTATCACCACTACATGCTAGTCTTTTCTTTTGCTTTTCTTGTTCATTCCTTTTCATACCACCTACCTCTCAAGGGATTCATGAACAATGACTGAAGAACATATTTTTAAAAATTCATTCTTCCTTAGAAAAGGTATAAATATTAATAAGCAAATGTACTCCTTATTTCCTAAAGAGTATCCCAGACAACAAGAAAGAAAGGGAGGAATTATTCATAATAGTACAATAAAACACATCTAAAGAGGTTCTTATAAATACAAGTATCATTGTGGCAAGGGAATCTATCATTTTCATCATCATCAATCATAACTCCTGACCAACTAGCACCAACAAGCAGATAAGCAAGAGTCATAAGAGGAGTCATAGCAGCCTTCCAGACTATCAGTTCCAGTTATCACCCCAGGGAAACAGCTCCTTTGTACAGGAGAGCAATCATCTCTACTATCAATCAACCAACTGCCATACACAGGGCAGGTAAGTCAGTCTAATTGAAGTAATAGGGAACCTTGAGTGAGAGACAGAAAGCAGCATATGCCAAGAAAAAATAAACCACTCCAAACCACTACTTGACTATCATCTTCTCTGTAGCTTGATAGAAACAGCCCAGAACCTTGAACTTGCCAAGAGTCTAGGGAATAGCACTGTTACCAATAGCACTATTACCAATGCTCTCCAGTGGAGAGGCAGCCTGGCAACTGATCCTATAGAGGCTACATTCACAGCTACTGAAGACTCAGAATAAAGCTTTTTGACACCCAAGTCCTTAGCACTATCAACATTAGAAATTGATATGAAATGACTTTAAAGAGGAGGGATTATGATCTATCTGCTTTTGCATTGCCTCTGCATTCTAAGGACCATGGGACTTTTCCATTTAATTTGAAGCTAAAACCTTTCATGTGATCCATCCTAAACATTAGGAAGATTACTTTGGAAGCATTCAGATGAACATTAGAAAGCTCTCTAAAGCTGAGAATTAGGAAGATAATATTATTGGAATGTGAGCTATTGGAGAGCTCACTTTGTTATTCTTTTTTATTAATATTTTATTTATTTTTCCAACTACAAATGTAGTTTTTACCAATCATTTTTTGGGCAAAGTTTTGAGTTTTACATTTTTTTTTCTCCTTCCCTCCCTTCCTTTCCCACTCTTTCTGACAGAAACACAATCTGTCCTTTGTTATTGAAGAAGACAATGACATCAGGAAAGTGATGCCATAACAAGCACATGAATTGGATTTGAGTGAGAGGGTGCTGTGCTAAGTCACCAGTCTCACTTTCTCCTCCAGAGTCATCTGGGGCCAGTAGCCATATATGAATCAGGATAACTGGAGATGGCACTGGATGTGAGGCAATCAGGGTTAAGTGACTTGCTCAAGGTCATACAGTTAGTAAGTGTCAAGTGTCCCGGGCTGGATTCCAACTCTCATTCTACTAACTCCAAGGCCAGTGATCCTGTGCCACAGAGCTGTCTGGTTCTACATTTATAGTCATGCTAAATAATGGGTCCACATTAATCATGTGAGAGAAGAATCAAATTCAAATAGAAGAAAGAAAACATTAGAGAGCAAAAAATGACATAGTAACATTAGACAACTTTTTAATATTGAAGATAGTAAGAAACTCCAGTTTCTTCTATGGATATGGATGGTACAAGTCTTTTAAAATTGTCTTTGATTATTATGATTATACTATTGAAATGAACACGTCCATCATGGTTGATCATTACCCCATGTTGTTGTTAGTGTGTACCATATCCTTCTGGTTCTACTCATTTCACTCAGAATCAATTCATGCAAGCCTTTCTTAGGCTTTTTTGAAATCCCATCCCCCATGATTTTTTATAGAACAATAGAGTTTCATCACATGCATAGATCTAAATTTCACATTGGTATTCTTACATAGTAACTGCTTATTGCACTTAGTTAAGTGCTTAATAAATGCTTCCTTAAGTTCATTCTCAAACTGGTACCTACTTTTCCATATCTCTCTGTGTGAGTGTTTATGTGGGTGAATGAATATTAGATCAAGAAACAATAAGATAGAAGCAGCATTGATAACTTAAGCAACTAGTCTAAATTACTGAGATTTCTTTTCATCTAATCTTTTTTATTCTTAAGATGTATTTTTTCAATCTGTTCTTGGTGAAAAGTTTCTTTGAACTCATGTCAGCCCATTCATTTGGGTATCAACTTTAACAAAGACCTTGAAAAGGAATTGTATTTATAAAGTCTTATACTGATTGCAAAATTAGGGGGAGAAAACAATTATGTTGTTGGAAACAACCTACATCATCACTGCATGCTAGTTTTACTTTTTCTTTCCTTGTTCGTTCCTTTTCATACCACCTACCTCTCAAGAGGTTCATGAACAATGACTGAAGAACATATTTTAAAAAATTCTTTCTTCCTTAGAAAAGCTATAAATATTAATAAATGTATTCCTTATTTCCTAAAGAGTATCCCAGACAGCAAGAAAGAAAGGGAGGAGTTATTCATAATAGTACAATAAAACACATCTAAAGAGGTTCTGTAAATACAAGTTATAATGACTGGGTAATATAAAATCAAGAATGTGCTTAAGAGCCAATAAATTAGAAACATACACTGACAGAATTTCAACCCATACATCATGTGATAATGTATTCTCTTACAAAGTGTGTTTTGCTAGATTGTGGGCACTCTCAGATAATCCTACACAGTTAAGGATTTGCTCCTTAACAACATACAGATATTTGGTCACAGGGTAAATAGCGATTTTCATCCTGGGGTTGAATTATTTGTGGATAAGATAGGCAAGGCTTCCATCTGATTTTAAGAGAAACCAGTCATTAGAAATCCTATTTCAGCATCTTAAAAGTAATGAAACTTTTGGTCAGTAAAAATACTGAGACTTCAGAATTGTGTAAACAAAGAAATGTTTCCCACTTTGGGAATTTTGCAAAAGAGTTCTTTTGAAACTATGTGATGTGAATATCTCAGTCAGCAATAAAAACCTTTTTATTGACAGCAGCAGTTATGTTTCAGAAACACCCATTTGTCCTTGATTCTTTCAATTACAGATATTTTTAAATAACCATCTGTGACACATCCAGGGTGAGGATGAGGAAACTAGAAAAACAGCAGGAACCAACTGGTATGTCTGTAAATTCTTGGCAATTACTCATTCTCTAACCTGTTTGGTAAGAATGGAATTAGGCATTACTGCTGGCCCAGGGCTTCACTGGTTTCTCTGTATGGGCAAGGCAATTTCAGAGGCCATGTGTGTCTTCTTCCACCAGCATCATTTCCTGAAGGGACCCAGAAGATGAATAGGCATTTCCTCTAGGAAACCAAGAAGTTCTAGGTCTCTACATTCTCTCTCTACTACCTCTTTCTACTCTTCTTTAGCCAAGCTAAAGTTTGACTCTGGCATAGACTATCCAAGAATTAATCACCTTTAAAAAGGGTTATCATATATTCTAAACACCACACACACACACACACACACACACCCCACACCCCACTACCAACACCACCACCACCACCACCACCACCACCACCACCTCACCCCGAGAAACAAATACTGAATGCTTATCTTATTCAGAATTTTTATAAGCTTGAAGATAAAAAATCAATGCTATAAATTACCTTGAATGGTGGAGTAGCAGCAGAGGTTTGAAAAAGGACAAAAACCACTCTCAGAGTAGGAACAAGGTGATGACAAAAGCCTCATGAGTTTACCTTGGAAACCACTAAATTATGATTTAGTGTAAAGGGCCACAGCAGCACAAGCAGTTTCCCAAACTGACACAGATTGGCTAGCACCAGTCTTATCTCCCAAGAACAATCAGGAAATCCAACTTGGGAGTGCAAATGTAATTAATATCAGCTGGTAGGGTTGGGAGGTGGGAACTTGGGATGGGGAGTGGAGAATTTGTTCTTTTTTAAAATTTTTTTTTTTGGGGGGGGTTTGAGGCTTTGTTCTTGCACATTCTGGGCCTCCTGTATGCTCTGGGTCCAGTGTTTCTGAAAAATATGGCAACTCAGAAAAAAAGTTAAGGGAACTCTTTATTTTTAAAAAATGTTTTTTAAATTTTCTTTTCTGTTATTAAAGATTATTATCTTTAACAGTTCTTAGTGTATTGGACATAACAGGAAATCAATATATATTCTTGGTAGATTGAATTGAATGAGAAAATATGAGTTATAGATGCTGCTATGGAAACCCTTGTACTAAGAGTAGTTTTGAATTTGTGAATACACAACCATATGTATATGTGTATGCATATCCTGCACAAATGTATTCATGTGTATATATGTATACATGGCAACTCTCTCTTTGAAATGCTACCTCCCTGCCTGAAGGCCAGATAGATCACATCTCATTCTACCCTTGATGCTTCTCAGGTATCCATAAAGGGCTTTAAAGTTTTTAGACTCTCTGCTCCTGGCCTGGTCTGTCCCATGGTACTCCTCCAGAAAGGTGGCTAAATCAGAGGTAGTAGAAAGAAATACTATAGTAGAAAGAAATACTGTCTTTGATGCTTATTACCTAATTAACCTTGAGCAAGTCACTAATTCTCTCTTGGCTGCAGTTTCCTGCAGGTGCTGGACTGAGGGTGTTGGACTAGATGGCCTCTGAAGTCCTTCCAACTTTAGATAAATGATAACATGATGCAAATGAACTTAGCTGAAGTTTATGTCTCTAGACTGAAAAGTAATGAGATCTTGACAGAGAAGGAATAAGAGAAGGGACTAGAATGCCTGAGAAGTATGGCTTTTGATGAAATAAAGGAGTCTGTGGATTCTTTAGCAGGAAAAGGATATGGAACATTGGACTGGGGATTTTAAAAATTGGGCTATTATCCAGTTGTATCTGCCATATGACCTTGGACAAACAGCATAACCGTGCTTGAGTCTATTTCCTCCATTGTAAAAATAATACTTATCTTTCTAGATTGAGGAGTTATTATGAGGGATAGTTGATATGTGTACTAAAAGTGTGTGTTTTTTTAAATAGTGAATGCTAACATAGCACTTTAAGGTTTGCAAAATGCTTTACAATTATTTCATATAACTCTGGGTGTATTATTATTCCCATGAACATGAACAAACTGAGGCAAATAGAGGTTTAAATGACTTATCCAGAGTCAAAGTTAAGTGTTTTAGGATGAATTAGAACTCCAGGTCCTGCATTCTATTAATTGTGCAACCTAAGTATAAAATATTCTAAAAATGTAAGGTATTATTAGTATGAAAAGTATGTTTAAGAAGAAACTTATCAGTAAAGACTGTGAACTCTTACCTCTACCCTACTCAGTTTTTAAGAACTAGTACAAATGCTACCTTGATCTTCTCACTTGAAAATGATCTTGTATTTTCCTGAGATGAACTTATTTGTTCTTATATTATACTTAATTGTTTTGTTTCTTCACTTCAGGATTTTCCTGTTTAAAATTGGCAAACCTTTCTCATATCTTCTTCTAAAAGAGATATTCTATCTGGGACCCAGTTTTTCCCTATACTACTAATTTTATACATATGTGTGTATGTGTATATATATATATATATATACACACACATATATATACATATGATATATACCCATTAAATATATGTTTATATGATATATACATACAAACTAGACATATCTATGTATATAGATTGGAAGTTCCATTTTGTGTATTGACATTGGAAGTTCCGTTTTTGTGAATTGACAGCTCTAATTTGTGACCTAAATTATTCCTAATTTCTTATTTTACTAATTTTATTTCTTTTTTGAATCATCCAAGAATCCCTTATCATTATGGGAGGCAGGGTATGAGATCTACACATCTCTGTCTTTCATTAGGCACTACTAGTTTAATATCTTTCATATATTTGCTAAGCATATTTTGATTTTTCTTTGTATGGATTTCTTCCTTTTATTTAAGTATTCTGTATTGGTTTATCTGTCTCTTGCCTGGCCTTTTATTGAGGCTTTTTCTCTTGATTCTTAGTATTTCAACATCTTTCTGTATTCATGTATCACTCACTCTCTGGCCAATTTACTGGTGAACAGACTTTCAGATTTGAACTACAGGAATACCCTAATGTCCTAATGTTGAAGTTATAGGGAGGGAGTGGGGGGTGAAGAAGGTCATTGAATTATTTGTGTATTTAACCTGAATTACATCCAGGATTACTCACTCCAGATGGTTTTCAAATTCCTTTCTGTTATGATGTTTGAGCAGAGGCACTTTAGTCATGAGGGATATCAAGACAGAACCCAAGGTGCAAGCCTTTCTTGTACTTGTTATCAAAGGATCATAGAAACATAGGAAAAGGGCAAGAAATGAAATCTTTAAAGATTAAATTTCTCCCGCATGAATTCATCACATTTTTTAGCCTGAGTGTTCTATCTTGAGCTATGACCACATCTGATGAATAATTCCTTTATTTTGACATTAAGGTGTTAGAGATGTGTAAAAAGAACTTAATCCATCCTCTTGCTATTCATAGGATGATAAAATACTATTCTTGACTAATCACGTTCCTCCCCTGCTCAAAACCCTTTAGGTGACTATGATATACAGCATCCACCTCAAACTTCTTCCCACTAGCATTTAGGGTCTTCAACAATCTAATTTCTATCTACTTCTCCAATTTTATTTCATGTTATTTCCCCTTTGCATTCTAGCTACTAATTAGTTCTCAAAGTTGACATTCCACATATTCATATAGGCTGTTCTCAGTGCTCATCTCAATGAAACCTCTTAGAATCAATATCTTCCCTAAAGTTTAATTTAGATGTCATCTCCTCAGTGAAGTCTTCCCTGACACCCCCCCCCAATCAGTTTTTAATGTTCTCTCCTTTCCCAGTTTTCCTTTGAATTATACCTATTTGTGTACCAGTTGTATTTCTCACTTCCCTGTAGAATGTAGGCTTCTTAAGGGCAGGAAATACATTCAACAAATGAATTTATTTTTTAGAGTCTAGATGTAAAAACTATGGAGAAGGTTGTTGCTGTTACCTAAGGTAGTGGATAAGTGAGGTAGACTTGGATGGGGAAGGTAAGTGAAAGGGTAAAAGGGAAACAGTATTGTATTATTAAGATCAACTAACTTTTCAGCCTAGACCTATTTATTTATTTATTTAGGTTTTTGCAAGGCAAATGTGGTTAAGTGGCTTGCCCAAGGCCACACAGCTAGGTAATTATTAAGTGTCTCAGGCCAGATTTGAACTCAAGTACTCCTGACTCCAGGGCCAATGCTCTATCCACTGCGCCACCTAGCTGCCCCTAGACCTATTCTTGAAAAGGGAATGGAAAGAGCACTGGCCTTAGAGTTAGGACCGGAGTCTGAATTCAGTTTCAGACACTTGATACTCACTAGCTGTGTGACCTTGGGCAAGTCATTTAACCCTGATTGCCCCACATCCAGGACCATCTTCAGTCATCCTGATTCATATCTGGACATAGGATCTAGATGGTTCTGGAGGAGAAAGTGAGGTTGGTGACTTAGCCCAGCCTCCCCTTCACTTAAATCCAATTCATGTGCTTGTCATGGCATCACCATGGTCTTTTTCCCAGAATGAAGGACAAACATCATCATTCTTGAAAGGTCAAGGAAATAAATGATGAATTCAAATATTTGTAAAGCACCAGAAAGAATTTTTAGTTTCCTTTACTTTGAAATAATCATAGCAGACTTGTAACATTGGACATAGACAACATTTTGACATGCCCTGGCTACCTTGTTCCTGTGACTGATCTCAGGTTTGTAGCTAGAATGATTCTTTTACAATCCTTGACTTCTTTTTCTCTGGGAATTACAATTACATTCAAGATGACAAAATCTTTGACTTATTGATCCAAAAGACATATTAAGATATACTCATTTGGTCATTCATTCAACAAGCATTTATTCAGTGCCTATTGTAAACAGATACTATGTTAAATATTTGGAAGATCACCTAAACCAGGGCTGTCCAAACTTACTTTTTTTTTATTTAAGGTAAAGTGACTTGCCCAAGATCACACAGCTAGGCCATTATTAAATGTCTGAGGGTGGGTCCAACCTTACTTTTTAAAAGTTTTAATTGAAACAATAGACAATATATTTGATTTGCCATTTGCAGGCTGCATAAGGCCTGGCATTTTGGACAGCCCTGATCTAAACCAAGCCTCCTTATTTTATGAATGGAAACTGAGGCCTAAAGATTCAAAACGACTTACTCAGTTGCGGTCAGAAATGGATTTAAACTGAAGATCGTGATCAAAACTAGAATTTTCCTGAATCTCAAAACTATCCATAGTTGCTATAAGAATGAGATGGAAGTAGCACCTTCAAGAAAGAATTATCAGAACTTGGTAATGGCTTGGATGGCAGAGGACAACAGCAGAATCATCTAATTTTAGAGCCAAAAAGGATTTTAAAGATCATCTAGTTCAATCACCTCTTTTTATGTGTGACCTAGAGCCCCCTGAGAAGCTAAGTGACTTACCCAAGATCACCAAGCAAGTTAGTTATTGAGCTTAAACTACAATCTAAAAGTCTTGATATACCAGTCCAATGACTTTTCCACATTATCCCCTCAGCTACAAAAGTTTAAAAAAAAAATTCACTACATCATAGAATAGAGCTTTAAACTAGGGTTCCAAAAATGCAAACATGCCCCCCCCAAATTACCAAGATTCCTGAATTTGATGTGTTGATAGTCACCCATTTTTCTTGACTGAAGATCTTCTCAAAAGATATAAAAATGAGTCAGTCAGAAAATGTTTTACCTTTTTAGTAGTATAGTCATATTTCTAAGTAATAAATTTTCCAGTCAACAGCTTTGTAATGAAACCAGGCTATGGTAGCCACATGAGTATTCTTTGATGGTATTTCATTTAGCATTAGACATTATAGTGAAATAATGTCATAAAAAAAGACTATGCTGCTAGTGTACAACTTAAAGGGAGCTATAATTTATCCATCTTTCTATATTGGTTTTAAAATAAAACTGCTTTGTCAGGATATGATGTTGACATGCAGCAATAGGTTTTGTGAAGAAATAATATTTTAAGATGTTCTGGATAGTCAAGAAAAACACTCCCCTATAATAATAAAAGTAATTATAGCAAACAAATCAACGAACTCCCTTCAAAGTACCCAGTTACATATTTGACGGTTGCTTCTGAAACACTGGGATAATTTTCTTCTCTGGCCACTTGTACACATGCTACTTTCTGTTATGAGGCAGAAGCTTTCATTTTTATTGCTGAGTGAGTAGTTTCCTTTTAATTATCACCATTTGTCACTTTTTCATATGAACTTATCAAGGTCATAACACAATTTTTTTTCTATTGAAATAAAATTTCATTAACAACTTTTTAACATGGTCTAAAATTCTTCCTACATCCCATAACAAAAAAAGTCTTTATAAGAAAAAGAAAAAAATTGTTCAGCACATCAAAAATAATCTGAAAATATATGCAAGGGAAGAGCTAGGAGGGAGGTGTCATTTTGGACAATGTTGTTTCTTTTTTAATGGAATTTTATTTTTTACCTTAATCACTTGTAAAAACAATTTTCAGCATTGGTTTTTAAAATTTTTGAGTTCAAATTCTTTCTCTCTTTCCCTCCTCTATCCCCTCCCTAAGATGGTAAAAATCTGATATAGATTATATATTTTCAATCATGTAAAACATTTCTATAATAGCTATTTAGAAGAAAAAGCAAACAAAAAATAATAAAGTGAAAAATAGTATGCTTTGGTCTATATTCAGACTCCATAAGTTCTTTCTCTGTAGGTGGATAGCATTGTTCATTATGAGTTCTTTAGGATTGGACAACATTATTTCTAAGAAATGATGAGCTTTTGGATCGTGCAAGAGAGGACTTGCTAAATTGCAGCAAACATATCCCCCATTTTACACAGCCACCTTTGGTTGAGCAATATCACTTCTTTAAAAATTCTGAAGAATAAGACTGCTTGCCAGATGTTGTTAACCTTTTTCTGATTTTACAGGACTGTATAGATATTTTAGTGAATGTTCTGTCTCATTGGTGCAGGGAATACTGGGAGGAAATCTCTTCCATCAAAGCAAATCAAAATTGTTCCAAAATTTATAATCTTAAATAGAAGCCTTGAGAAGTTAAATGGCCTGTTTAGGGTCACTCAAATTTTATCAGAAGTGGGACTTCAACCTATTCCCAACTCAGAGGCAAGTCCTTGGATACTGTGCCAATTATATATGCCAGCTGAAAATTTATCACGGTGGATTCTGCTAAGATTACTGCTAAAAATAATTTTAAATAAAAAATTTATTGGTGCTTTTTTGTTTTTAATGGTACAGTGCCTAGCACATAATAAGAACTTAAAAATGCTTATAGATTCAATCTGATATCTCTTTCCTTAAATAAAAAGTTAATCAAAAAACTTGGATAATTTTTTCATAAAAATGATCGACTTTGTTGCCTCTGGGTAGTTTTTACAGCATCACTAAAAGACTATCTGTCCTTGGGTAAAATTTGATCTTTTATGCATTCAATAAATATTTAATAATTGACTATCATCCAGAGAATTCTGTGTGGTACAAGTGGGGATCCAAGGATAACACACACACACAAACACATTATATCTCTATATTAGACCCCAGAACTATACTTCAGATTGTAAGATCACTTATCTTAATCATAGGAAGCTACCTAGAGGCACTGTACTCTTGTATTTCCTGGTCATGTTGATCAAGTCTAGTATGATAGGGGTGACTCAATTATATAGAAAGTCCTCCAATTTATTTTGTATCTCTAAACCATTTTCTCTTGTTCAACACAAGCAGGTCACCATCTTAAGACTACTTGGTTAGTGGAAATGCCCCATGTTTCAACCAATCTGTGATCCCTCTGTTGAAAAGTCATTTTCAGTCAATAAGGTCTATGAATTGTAAGATTCTATATATTTTACAATGCCATTTTTTTTTTTGCAGTATCAAAACCTAAAAATATAGTGCTTTGGAAAGAGAGGTATGTGAGAATGTGAGGACGATCTAAGGTCCACTTCATCAGAGGGGACCCAGAACCCTTTAATGAGGTGGGGCAATTTTAATCCCCAAACTAAGGACACTGGGACACAGATTATTTGTATTTAATACAGATACAAACAGGCGTCGCTCTCAAGTGCTCATAATTTCTTGGGAGACGCGATGCAAGGTTCCAACTGCAAGTTAGAGAGATTTAAAAATATTATACCGAGAAATCTATAGGTGTTGCCAGACTGCTAAAAGAGTGCATGGGGCGGCTAGGAAGTGTCAGGAGGCCGGGGTTCGAATTGGGCCTCAGAGACGTGACTCTTGGGCAGGTCCTTTCACCCTGATTGCCTCGCATCCAGGGCCATCTTGATTCGTATCTGGTCGCTGGACCCCGATGGCTCCGGAGGAGACAGGGAGGCTGGTGATTTGGGCACAGCCTCCCTCCCTCGTGGGGATGTCGTGGGTGTTCTCTGAGAACGAAGGACAAGAACAAAACAAAGCGTCACCTCAAAGGAGTCGGTGACACCCGAGCACACTAAGAATCCTGGATGGGACCGGCGCCAGGACGCCCGCCCCCTGTCAGTTCCTCAAAACAAGAGGGCGGTGACGTAAGGCGCAGAGGGGCCGCTCGCCGGCCCCGCCCACCCGGTGCCGACGAATCCCGGCCGCGCCGGAGGCCCGGCCCCGCCCCCCAGCCCCCGGATGCTGTCGCGGTCGCCGTCGCGGGCAGCGGCGCCTCGCTCCCGCCCCCTTCCGCCTCCGGCGCGCGCTCCTCCTCCTGGGATCGCGCTCGGGGCGCCCTGGGGGGGAGCCCCCTCCCGGCCGAGCTCGGGCCGCCGCCGCCGCCGCCGGCTCCCTCCCGCTCCCGCTCCTCCTCCTCCTCCTCCTCCTCCTCCTCAGTCCGGCTGCGGCGGCCATGGTGCGGCGGCGGCGGCGGCGGCGTAGCGACGGCGGCGGCGGCGGCCTCGGGGGCGCCCTGCTGCTCCTGGCCCTCGCCTCGTGCGAGCTGCCGGGGGCCCGAGCCCGGGCGCTCGAGTGGTACTCGGCCCTGGTGAGCACCGTGTACGTGGACCCCCTGACGAACGCGACGGTGCACGGCGCCACCGAGAGCGGCCGCTACGGCGACAACTCGCCCAAGGAGAGCCTGCAGGGCCTGGTGGGCATCCCGCGCGCCCCCGGCCGCGACCGCAAGGGCTGCGCCCCCGACACGCGCTACTACGTGCCCCCGCTGGGGGGCCGCGGGCCGGCGCGGCGCGAGCCCTGGATCGCCCTGGTGGCGCGCGGGGACTGCACCTTCAAGGACAAGGTGCTCAACGCCGCCCGCAGGAACGCCTCGGCCGTGGTCATCTACAACGAGGAGCACTACGGCAACGGCACCAACTCCATGTCCCACCTGGGTGAGGGGCGCCTCGGGGGCCTGGGGGGAGGGGAAGCCCTAGGCCGCGCAGGCGCCGCCCGCGTAGAACGAACCTGCCCCCGCCCGTAAACAAACACTGAGCGCCTTGCGTGCGGGTTGCGGGGATCCCCGGAGTGACTGGGGTGCCCCCTCCCCACCCCTCCCGGTCGCCCCGCTTCCCCTGCTTGCCATCCCCCTCCTCCTCGCGCTGTTTCCCCCCCCTCCTCATAGTCTGCCACCTTGGGAGCCTTTTGTCTTTTTATCTTTTCAGTTCCTGAGGCCTAGTACTTAGTAAGAGGTTAATAAATGCCTGTTGGTTTCTCTAGTTTAGGCGCATCGGAGTGCTGACCTTGGGCGACAAACTGGGGTCGGCTTTTCAACATCTGTGCCTCCCCCCCAACTCTCTTTACACTTGAAGCCACGGTTGGCAGTGGCATAGGTAGGGCATGTTGGGAAAGCCAGGAAGACCCCAGTTCACATTCTCTGTGGGGTAGGTACTATCACCATTTTGCAGATGAGGAAGCCGCCCCTTTTTTCGTACCCCCCTATCCTAGAGCTTACCACATAGGCACTTAATATTGATTGGTTGACTGGGGCAAGTCACGTTAATCTCAGTCCTAATCAGTCAATATTTGTTCAGTCACCATCATTTTTTGGTAATCCTATTTGGGGTTTTCTTGGCAAAGATTCTGGAGCCGTTTGCCATTCTCTTCTCCAGTTCATTTCACAGATAAGGGATCTGAGGCAAACAGGAATCTTCAGGCTCTGCATTCTGCCCAAATAGGTGCCTAATATGCACCAAGTACAGGGTTAAGCTCTGTTAAGCAGTTTCCTTATCTGTCAGATGGTAATAATTCTGTAAAGAACTAATAAGAATAGTTGTAAGAACAGTATGAGAAAATGTGAAATAATATAGCTACCATTTATGTAATATTTTACAACTCTCCTTTTGACCACCCTGGAAGGTAGATGTTAGTATTATATAAAGTTGTAACTTTGCCTACACAGCTAGTAAGAATCTAATATATTTGAATTCTGGGCTTCTTGACTTCAAATCCAGTTCTCTATTTACTGGGCCACCTAACTGCTACTTATATGTATTGTTAAGCTGGTGTCTTCTTTTATTTTAGGTTTTTTTTTTTGCAAGGCATTGGGGTTAAGTGGCTCACCCAAAACCACACAGCCCGGTAATTATTTAGTGTCTGAGGTCAGATTTGAACTCAGGTACTCCTGACTCCAGGGCGGGTGCTTTATCCACTACACCACCTAGCTGCCCCAGAATCCATGAACTTATAAAAAAAATTTTTTTTGATAACAATCTCATAATTGGTTCCCTTTCTAAAGCATTGTATTTTATACATTTAAGATTTTGAGAAAGGGACTATAGTGTTCATATAGAACCATAGGAGTGCCAAAGGGGTGTAACACATAAAAGGTAAAAGCTGCTGCTTTATGCTAGTTAGTAATTGCCTTAGCAGTAAAGGTTGTTAAAATTCAAAAAGATGGTAGAAGGATGCATAGCACCAAACTAAATATAAGGTACTCTCATTCCTGCTCAGAATGCTGCTGCAAAATTCTTTTTTCACAAGATTTCTAAAGAAGAGAGTTTAGAAAAGGCAAGGCAACATTGGATCAAAGCTCTTCCTTTTAGAAATGTTACATATAAAATATATAAAATATGTGTATTATATATAAAATATAATATATAAAATATGTGTATATATATATATTTTATATGTAACATTTCTAAAAGGAAGAGCTTTGAGATACACACACACACACACACACACACACACACACACACACACACACACATATAAATGCTATAATGTTTTCCATTAGTGGTTTTATGAAAGAATTGAGTTTGCAGACCTGATCTTGGTTGAGAAAGATGAGGAAAATGAGAAGGGGGTAGAAAAGAGCATAGGTAAACAGAAGATGAAACATTTTTGAGAAGGAGGCTTAAGAAGAGCCATTGTTAGTAATAATCATTTTCTAGTCAAGCTTTATTAAAGTTAAGAAATTATAATTTGGAACATGATAGGATAAAGACACAAGCTCTTGTCTCCCAGTATTAGGCTATTTATTTTAGAAAGATCTTACTTTTGAATCTAGCACCCATCAGCTAAAATGAGCACTTGCATAAACAATTGAATATAGATGAAATTGTACTTGAAATTGCAAATTTCACGTATAATTCGTTTGTCTTTTTTGCAAATAGTTGAATGCTATTTTCATTTTTCTTTTTTTGCAGGAAATATTTTATTTATTTCTTTTTCCAACTACATGCAAGGGTAGTTTTCAACAATATTTTTTTTTATTAAAGATATTATTTGAGTTTTACAATTTTCCCCCAATCTTGCTTCCCTCCCCCACCCCCACCCCCACCCCACAGATAGCACTCCGTCAGTCTTTACTTTTCAACCATATTTTTTGCTAGGTTTTAGGTTTTACGTTTTTCTCCCCTCTTTTCCTTTTCTCCCCTCCCCCCTCCTCCCCAAAAGTAATCCAGTATAGGTTATACATGTTTAGTCATGCTAAACATAGGTCTCTTATTCATATTGTGAAAGAAGAATCAAATCAAAACAGAAAAAATAATTATAGAGGAAGAAAATAAGACCTCAGACAATCTTAAAAAATTGAAGATAGTAAACTTTGGTCTGCATCTAAACTCCACAGTATCTTCTGTGAATGTGGATGGTATTTTCTGTCACAAGTCTTAGAATTTTCTTTGATTACTGTGCTGCTGAAAAAAATAGGTCCATCATGGTTGATCATCACCTAATGTTGCTATTAGTGGTTCTGCTCACTTTACCCAGTATCAGTTTATGCAAGTCTTTCTAGGCTATTCCTAAAGTCACATCCCTCATGATTTCTTATAGAATAATAACATTCCATTACATTCTGAATTTGTTGTTTTCAAACTTTCCTGCTTCTTTGTAATTTTTTCTTTCTAAATGTTTTTCAAAATTGTGTTTCAATGAGTTTCTTTCCTTCCCTTCCCTAACTCTCCTCCTTTTCATCTCCCTCCTTTAAGAGAAGGGGAATAAAATTGTACCACAACTGTCAAAGAATCTACATCTGCATCTTGAGTCTGTTGCTTCTTTTAGCATACTTTAGCATACTTCATAGTAAATCTCCTAGAATCTTGGTTATTAAATTGTTCAGAATTCTTAATTCTAAATTCTTTGTCTTCAAAATATTCCTGCTTACTGCATCAGTTTAATACAAACTAATACTTCTCAGGCTTGTTTCATACCATTTCTTACAGCGTAGTAATATTCTGTTATATTCACATAACCTTGGAAATTATAGTACCTACATCCTCTCATTTTTACACATGAGAAAACTGAAGCTGAGAAGTTAGATGATTTGCTTAAGATCATAAACAGCTGTAACTGAGGAAATATTCAAACTGTGATAACATTTTTATCACAACACCATGCCACAATATCTGCACTTCATATTTTCTTTGTAAATTTTTTAATTTGCTTTTAACTATTAATATAGTGTTACCTCCAAGAAGAATGTAAGTTCTTTTGGACAGGGACTATTTTTTGCCTGCCACATATGGAATTGAACCAGTTTTATAGTCTTGAGAAGTTTCTTAATTTCTCAGGGTCTCCTAGTCCCTCAATCCCCTACCCTGCCCCATAATTAGGAGGTTGGACTAAATGACTTTTTAAAGGACATTTTTTGGAAAGGACATTTTAAGATTATAGAATTTTGTGAATAAAAAGGATTTCCCTGTGACAGTGTGTAGATGATTTCCTGAATTATCATAAAGTCTTCATCTCATCTTCCATTCCTTTTTCTTAATTTTAGTCTTTCATTACAAATAGCTTACTTTTATAAATAGCTCTTACATGCATTTTCTCACTTAATTCCTCTTTGTAACAAACAACCCTATAAATAAGACTTATTTTTAATCTATCTCTATATTACAGATAAAGAAACTGACTCAGATGGCCACATCTGATTCATCATAATTATCTGACATATATACAAGTTCAGTATTCAGAATTCTCTTTACTATATTTGGCCCTAAGCCCAATGATCTCACAGCTGTTACCAAATTTTGTTCAGAATTTGTTACTTTATAGAAGAATTCAAATTTGTTCTTTAAAGTGATATTGATGATACAGTATATTAATGAGTCATAATTCTAACTCTTAACAGTCACTTCATAGCTATTTGATCTTGGGCTACTCATATGACTTCTCTAAGTATTGGTTTCCTCATCTGTAAAAATGGCTTGGGTTATAAAATTGAGTTGGAATTGGCTGATCTAAGTCCTTTCTAGCTTTTAAAATTTACATATTAAGGGAACGTTTCTGAAGTTTGGAACCTGCTTTCAAGAATTAAATTTCATGGGGTGGCTAGGTGGCACAGTGGATAGAGCCCAGCCCTGGAGTCAGGAGTACCTAAGTTCAAATCTGGCCTCAGACGTTAATAATTACTTAACTGTGTGGCCTTGGGCAAGCCACTTAACCCCATTGCCTGGCAAAAAAAAAAAAAAGAAAAGAGAAAGAAAGAAGGAATTAAATTTCAAACCTCCATTTAAGGAGAGGGCTCAGCATAGACATCTCATTTCCCACCTGACTGCACTATTTTAGGGCTTATCCAACATACCTTCTCCTTTGGTATTCCCCTTTCCCCTCACTTGCAGCTTCTTTTTTTGTGCATTGTCTTCCCTATTAGATTAAAAGCACCTTGAAGGCAGAACCTTTTTTTTTTCCTCTTTTTTGTATTTGTATCCCCAGTGCCTGAAGTCATTCTTAATGCTTATTAATTAATAGATTTTTACGGACTGGAAAGTCTGCCTACCTTCTATTTTGAGAAGGTGAAAATAATTTTCTAATCTATATACAAGAATTTTTTTTTCTTCAGGAAGCATTTATTTTTTCTTCCACCTACCCCTCCCCAAAGAAAAACAATATTCTTATAACGTATATAAGCTAAACAAAACCCTACATTTTCTAAATCTAAAAAATGCCTCATTCTTCATCTTAAATCCATTTCCTTCTTTGTCAGGAAATGTATACCATACTTTGAGTCTCATGTTTGTAAAATTAGGTTGACCTAGAACAGAAGTTCTTAACCATTAATCTTTTAAAAAGTATTTTGATAACTTAAGTATAATTGTTTTCCTTTGTAGTCCTGTGTATTTAATGTATTTACAAACATTCCAAGAGTTTGACCAGACTGCCAAAAAAAAAGTAAATGCTTGGATTAAAACAACTTCCTCAGGTACCATTTCCCCTCTGATCTCGATCTCTCTCTCTCTCTCTCTCTCTCTCTCTCTCTCTCTCTCTCACACACACACACCCACACACACACACACACACACACACACACACACACACCACACACACACAGAGCTTTTCATATTTCCTTCCCCTGAATAGGTAGAGGTTCTTATTTTATGACTATTCTGATATTATAGTTCTTTTAAAATTCATAGTTTTCCAAGTTAAAATTCTTTTCTGCCTTCTTGTTTTACATATGAAAAATGCTTTACAATGGGGAAAAAAGGCCCTTTGCATCTAGGGAGCAGTTAAAGTATCATACTTTTAGTACCAGACAATAGATGTCTGGGTCTAACTATTATTTTAGAGATTTCCTTTTTTTTAAACATTTTATTGATTGTTCTTAAAAAAAAACCACCTTATTTCTCAATAATTCCCACTCCACTCCAAAAGAACCTTCCTTTGTAACAAGTAAGAACAGTTAAAAAAAAATGTGGTTAGAAGGAAGTCTTAATATTCTCTCCCTTACTGTTGAGAGTTTGTTAGATTCTGAAAACAAGATACAGTATTTTGACTTTGTGCACTTAATCTGATTCTTAATCCACTTTAAAACTGGCAACTTTTGTGGCTTTGTAGGGCCCCCTTACTAGATATTATTCTCTGTCATAGTTAAATATTTGAAGCACTGAAATAGGTCTTTAATTAAGACAGATAAATTTACAAATGTCATTTTCAGATTTGACATGTTCCTTAGCCACAGTGGTAATTGTAATAGCTCTAGCATTTATATAGTGCTTACTATGTGTTGGACATTGTGCTAAGCGGTTTATAAATTTTATCTTTTTTGATTCTCATACAATCATGGGAAAATATTATATTTCCATTTTTTTACAGATGAGAAAACTCAGGTTAAATGACTGATTCAAAGTCATTACAGCTTAATAAAATGTGTGAGGCCTAATTTGAACTCGATTCTTCCTGATTACAGGGTTGGTGCTCTATCCATTGTAACACCTAGTTGGTGAAAAATGTTATCAACACATTTAAAACCAGGTAGGATTTTACTCAGTTTGAGAAAATAAAACAAAAAACTTCAGGAGTTCTTTCTAACTGGACTGAAGCAAATTGAATCCCCTATGTTCACAAAATTTGAGTTACTCAGATTATAATTATGTAAAATATGGTAATTTTTCCAGCCATAGTGTGATTTTTGAATAACAAGAACTCTTCAGAAAAATTGTTATTCTTACTATTTAGGACCTGACTTTACAAACTTATTCCCAATTCCTCAAATATTTGTAGGAAAGAGTTAATTGGCTATATATATCTCATCCTGCTCATATGTTTCAGATTCTCCTCTCTTTCTAAATTTGGTCTCTTTTATTAAAAAACTACAGCAGCAACAGCAATAAAAACTTCCTTAGCTCCCTTAGTTGAAGGAGAAAGTGAGGTGAAAAAAAAAGAGAGAATTTTACATTTAC
Source organism: Macrotis lagotis (assembly GCF_037893015.1). NCBI lineage: Eukaryota > Metazoa > Chordata > Mammalia > Peramelemorphia > Peramelidae > Macrotis > Macrotis lagotis. The sequence continues at coordinate 198,293,645 of NC_133663.1, forward strand.
CATCTTGCAAATTTCTTTTCTCCTTCTCCAATGTTCAAGAAATTGAATAATTTCTTAATAAATTGGTTGTGTTTTGGATGTTTTTGAGAACTATAACTATAGGAATATAGGGGCAGTTAGAAAGCACAGTTAGAGCACCAGCCCTGGAGTTAGGAAGACCTGAGTTCAAATGTAATACTTGCTAGCTATGTGATCTTGGGTAAGTTACTTAATTTAAGTAGTTCCCCCTTCACCTCCCACAATAGAAATATACCCAGAATCAAGAAAACATCCGAAATTGGCAATAATAGACTTTTTTTTTTACTAATATACTTTGCTTCTCTACCTAACTTAGTGGTGTGAGCCAAGTCAGGTAGATCCAGTTCTTCATTGAGTCTTACCAGATTCTATGTAATCCCTTTTAAGAATTGACCTTGGGGTGGCTAGGTGGCCGCAGTGGATAGAGCACCGGCCCTGGAGTCGGGAGTACCTGAGTTCAAATGTGACCTCAGACACTTATTACCTAGCTGTGCGGCCTTGGGCAAGCCACTTAACCCCATTTGCCTTGCCAAAAAAAAAACCAAACAAAAAAAAAGAATTGACCTTAAGTTTTAACTAATCTCAGATATAAAACCCTTGAAATTTGCAGTTTAGATTGGCTCCTAAATTTTTGAGCTGTCTTCTAAATTCAAATTTAATTTGCCAAGATTTAGCCTAAATGGTAAACTGAATCATAAAATTTTAGAGGTTTTAGGGACTTTTGAGACCATTTTGTTCACTGGAGTCTGAGGCAACTTGGTAGCTTAGTTGATTAAGTGTTGGATTTGGAGACAGAAGATATGATTTCAAGTATAGCTTGAGACAGTCTTGGTTTCCTTATTTCACAAGGATATTCTGAGGGTCAAATGGGATTTTATGTAAATTACTTTATAGTGTTTGCTTGTTACTTGCCTGTGGGAACCTCACTTTAAAGGGACCTAAAAAGGGAATAGAAGTATTTGTGTCACTGTGAATAAAAATGTTTATATTAGATCAGAGATGTAAAATTTCTAGAATTTTTTATGTATTGTATATTTAAAGTTTTAATAGCTGGAGAAATGTGGAAAGGATTTTGGAGCAAAATTCAGGGTTTCTTTTTTTCCTCTTTTCTCCTACGTCAGATATGTGGAAGAGTTATATACCTTAGGAATAAACTGTATTTTACCTTTTACTTGCTAATTAGGGAAGGAACAGAGTAGTATAATGAGAGTTAGACAAGTCTGACTCCTGTATTAGTCTACACTGTAAAAAGAACATAATGACACAAAAGAGAGATTAAAGGTAAGGTAGAGATCATAAGAATTGACTAGCATGTACTTTTTTTTTTAGGTTTTTGTAAGGCAGTGGGATTAAGTGGCTTGCCCAAGGCCGCACAGCTAGCTAATTATTAAGTGTCTGAGGCCAGATTTGAACTCAGGTACTCCCGACTCTAGGGCCGGTGCTCTATCCACTGTGCCACCTAGACGCCCATAGCAACTTTTTAATGTTTCAAGAATTTACTTTTTTTTGAAAAGCCAAGTCATCTGGCTGCTTCCAAAATTTTTTGTTTGAAACTATATATTATTGTAGTCTGATTTATTAAAAAAGAAGACCACAGGATAGACAGAGAAATGAAATGATTTGCTACTTCAAGGTCTTGCACCTGGCTAAGGGCAGAGATAGAACTACAATTCAATTCTCCAGTCTTGTGGCACTTTGTAACTTGTCAATGGCACTTTCAATGTAACATTCATATCCATATTATGGTTTTCATTGACTCCTAATAATAGTCCAACCAAATTGGACTAATTAATTAACCCAGTACCCTCAGCCTTTCCTTCCTTTCTACCTTCTTGCTGTTTCCATTTTTTTTGTATTGCTTTTCCATCTCCTGTGTCCACCTTGGCTAATTCATTTTTTACTTGTCAGGGCATAGCTCAAATGCTAATTTCTATTATACTGTATATGATTCTTTCTCCCCCCCCCATCCCCAAATGTGATAGGATTTTGGTCCTTTTCTTAGGGTCCTTATCACATTTTTCATGTTATTCTTATGCTCATATACTGATTGTAAACTACTTGATGACAGGAATTGTCTTATTCATCTTTTTATTTCCCATAGTAGGCCTTTAATGAAATAGAATTTAAAGAAATAGAATTTAACGTGTGTGTGTGTGTGTGTGTGTGTGTGTGTGTGTTTTTGTGAGAGAGAGAGAGAGAGAGAGTTGTGTGTGTGTGAGAGAGTTTGAGTGTCAGGAATCTGGTTTGGATGCTACAGTATGGAACAAGCCTATAGATAAAATATTTATGTCAAAGTACTTTACATAAATGTTTCTTTACCTTGACAGCAGTATGTCATGCAAATAGTATTATCCTCATCTTCTATAGGTGGAGAAGTGACTTCCTAAGGTTACCTGGACAGTATAAGTGACAGAGTCAGAATTTACCCAGTTGATTGTAACTCCTTATAACATTGTTGACAGTCAACTTGTTGGATAACTATGCCATACGTGCTCAATATTAATCCATAACTTGTTGTTGTTTTTGTTTTTCCCCCAACAGGGACAGGAAATACAGTAGTAATTATGGTTAGTTATCCAAAAGGAATAGAAATTTTGGGGGCAGTTCAAAGAGGAATTCCAGTTAAAATGACCATAGAAGTTGGTACCCGTCATGTGCAAGAGTTCATCAGTGGTCAGTCTGTTGTGTTTGTAGCCATCGCTTTCATCACCATGATGATCATTTCATTAGCCTGGCTAATATTTTACTACATACAGCGTTTCCTATATGCTGGTTCACAGTTTGGAAATCAGGTAACTATGGGTAATAATCTAAAAATCTTTTGGTAAAACATTTAATATTTGAAAGTCATTTGAGAATCAAAAATCACTATAAAATGCTGTTAACTCTGATCTTTTGGAAAAATATTTTTGAGTTTCTTATTAATTTGGATATATTTAAGTTCAGTATAGAGACACATTTCAGTGTTAATTAGTTTGGTAGAAAATGAAGTGACTTTTAAACATATCATAATTTTATCTAATTTTTGGCTTTGTCCCTTGATAGTACTTAAAGTATCTTTAGTCTTCTTTTTCAAATCATTACCAGGCACAGATAAAAAGATTAAGTGACATTATAAATTGCAGAAAGTTTTCTGATCTTTTGGTATTGGTTGAAGAGTTTTACATAAAATTCATAATTTAAATTCTTAAAACTTTTAAAATAATGTTTTCATTAAAGTTAATTTTAAGTTCAAGTAATTATAAATATGTTTTCTTCCGAAGAACCATAGAAAAGAAACAAAGAAAGCTATTGGGCAACTTCAGCTTCATACTGTTAAGCGTGGAGACAAGGTAATGTCTAATGTTTTTGGTTTATTTATATTTGTGTTTTTAAAGAAAAACATCTGAGAAGAGGCCTTGGTTAATTTTAACAAAGTTAATCTTTTAAACATAAAATGTGTGCAAGAAAAGTTATGATAAATAGAAATAATAAGTTGTAAAAGAAAATTTAAGTATATGAGTAAGTCTAAAGATTCTGGGTAGCCTTCAGATAAATGCACATCCATCTATCTATCTATCTATCTATCTATCTATCTATCTATCTATGCACATATATGTTTTTCTCCCCCTTTGGGAAAGGACAATTATATTCTTGGTATTTTCTTTTCATTTTAAAACTTACAAACAGGAGCAACTAGGTGCTGCAGTGGATAGAACTCCAACCCTGGAGTCAGGAGTATCTGAGTTCAAATCTGACCTCAGACACTTAATACTTAGCTGTGTCACTTAACCTCATTGCCTTGCAAAAAAACCAAAACAACAAAAATTTAAAAACATAACATTTTCATGAACAGTCTTAAGTACAAAATAAAATAAGCTTTAAAAATGATTTTGAGAAATGAAAATCTGTGAATTCTTATTTCAGTACTAAAGATTTCTGGAAGATAATTTCTTTTAAAAAGTTAAAGGATTTCTGTGCACATTAAAAAAAACATATAGCGGGGCGGCTAGGTGGCACAGTGGATAGAGCACTGGTCCTGAAGTCAGGAGTACTTGAGTTCAAATCCGGCCTCAGACACTTAATAATTACCTAGCTATGTGGCCTTGGGTAAGCCACTTAACCCCATTGCCTTGCCAAAAAAACAAACCTCAAACAAACAAAACAAACCATAGGGCTCTGGCATTTTTTTTGTTCTTGATACATTTGTACTATGTATACAACATAAGTTGTATATTATACCATATTAATTTTATTTGTTATAATAACTTCCTAATTTTAGTATCTTGCAGTAAGTTATTAAACATTGTTTCCCCTGCATCTGTTCCTCCTTCCCCCTATATAGGAATGACTGAAGAGAATAAGATTGCTTTAAAAAAGCATACTTAATAACTCATGGATCCTCAACTGATCTGCTTAAGGAGTTAAAATCTAATAGAGCCTCAGTAGGTTATGGTTGGATGATGTCCTGAATTAGATATTGAGAGTATGACATTTATTTAAAATAAAAATATTTTAAAAACAATTTCCAATGTTATTTCTATTAGTGATTACCATATAAATTTTTATTATTAAAAAATTCTAAATACTGCTCGTGCTTTTATTCCATTTTACTTTCTGTAGACAAATCTAAAAATCAACATTTTCCTTGATATATTTGTTTTCCTAAAAAAAGGTGTTTTTTTTTTTTGAAAAAGAATAACCATGCAGAGTCTTTTTGCTGTCCTTAAGAGGCTGATAGTATGTGTTTCTCAGTATTAAGTAGTTAAGGAAGACAGATTAAGGAGTTTTGTCTTAAAAAGAATGTTAAACTCATTGGGGTATGTAGGTGGGAACTGATTAAAATATAACTATGGAATTTTATAATGTTTTTGTTTTGTTACATGTTAAAAGTAGATGTAAAATATATGTAGTCTAGGCTTTGTCATTTATTATATAATATTTAGAACATCAAAATTGATTAGATTATATAGCTTTGAATTTACATGAATTTTTTCTTTCAGTTTATGTGATAATTTTGAGATTAAAAATTGTCATGAAATAGTCTTACATCTTTATGTTAAGTAACAACATAAATTTGTGATTCATTGTTTTATTAAGATTTTTATATATAATCACTTTTCTTCTTATAGGGAATTGATGTTGATGCTGAAAATTGTGCAGTGTGCATTGAAAATTATAAGCCAAAGGATATTGTTAGAATTCTGCCATGCAAGTATGTTTCTTATTTCTTTGTCAGTTTTCTCTCCAAAGAATTTACTTGACAAGTTTTCTACTTAAAATAATTTGAATGAACTTAATTGGTTTTAATACTTTTGTATATTACTATAGTTTATTTTAGTTATGTCTTTTGCTTGCAATTTCATTTTAAAAGTTTTTTGTTTAGCATGAAACTTAGATTATTATTTAGACTTAAGTCCAGGGGCAGCTAGGTGGCACAGTGGATAGAGCACCGGTGGGCCCTGGAGTCAGGAGGACCTGAGTTTAAATCTGGCATCAGACACTTAATAATTACCTGTGTGATCTTGGGCACTTTTGCTTTGCACCAAAAAAAAAAAGACAAGTCCAGTACACAGTGTAATATTTATAAATAGATTGTCTTGATGGCCAAGGGATCATTGGAACCTATTTAGAATTGTGGTTCCTTTGTCCATACACAGGCATGCATGCATGCATGCATGACTGACCCTGTTTTTTGAACTGACCCTATTTCCAGTTCTCTTCTTTGAAATGAAAGAACCCAAATGACTTAGAAATGTAGAAACTGGAGATTATTGCTGTTGGGAAACATGTGCATTGGATACTAGCTCTTGAAGACCATCTACTTCCTTCCTTATTACTACTACTTTAATAGGCAGCTAACAAAAAATGCCACGAAAGAGATACAACAACAGAAGTAAGGCATATTAGACAGACTGCATGTAAGAAAAAGATAAAAGGATGTATTGGTGAATGCCAGACCATTGCAAACTAGAGAACCAAAGAGACTGTGATAATGAAACTTTTGTATTATTATACTAGATTCTGTTTAGAAAATGAATGAACTAAATAGTACTACTGCTGGGGGTACTTTGCCCTTACTATAAATTCTTCTGTGATTGCACTTATAACAGCTATCAGGGTTAGAAAATTGTGATGATCTTAAAAAGGAGTTAATAATGCCCTTCTCTAAAGAACTTTTTAGTCAGCATATAAGGTATTATCATGGAAAGAAATTACAGTCTTATCAAATTTTTTTCCTTTTTAATTATACTTTCAAGGCATGAAGTAAATTATTATATAATTATATATATTTGTTTTGACTCTTAAAGTACTTTATAATCATTTATTAGAATAAGAATTAAACATCTTTGAATGAGAGGAGCAGCAAGTATTATTAAAACAAGTACAGGTAAGTTTAAATCTAAAGTTCTTGATTTGTATTTAGAAGTATTCTTTGAATTAGTTGAAGTTTTAGGGTAGCTTGGTGATGCAGTGGATTGAGCACTAGGCCTGGGAGTCCCAAGGACCTGAGTTCAAATTTGACCTCAGACATTTGACACTTACTAGTTGTTTGATCTTGGGCAGGTCACTTAACCCTGATTGCCTCTCATCCAAGGCCATCTTCAGTTGTCCTAAATCATATCTGGCCACTGGACTCATATTTTTAGAAGAGAAAGTAAGGCTGGTGACTTACTACAGCACCCCCTCATTCAAATCCAGTTCACTTGCTTGTTATGGCATCATCTCCCTAGTGTCATGGTGGTTTTCATCAGCTGAACTTTTAGAGATACTGAAGGGAGTATGAGATTTTTTTTTTTGGCAGTGGGAGGAGGTAGGGGTGGGGAAGGGAAAGGGGATACTGGATACTGACTGTGTTTTTAACTTTTTTTTGTTCAGGTTGGAAATATAGAAGTGACAGGCTTCATCCTTGGTTGTGGTTAACAATCTGGACTAGCTCACCACTCTTTAGGCATACTGGTCATCTTCTAGGGGTTCATTATTGAATGCCCAACAATATGGATTCTGTAGCTTTAGTTCTAGTGCAGCTTAGGATTCCCAAATTCAATTAATCTTCCAGTTTCATTCTCTTGTAGTAATGTAGAGAATGGATTGGAAGTGACCATTTCAAAAGGCAATGGGGAAGATCAAAATAAGTCTTAAAATTCTTTTCAATCTCCTTTTCCAACTGGAAAACGTATAATAAATTAAATACTATATACATGAATGGAGATTTGAATTAATTCCTAAATTGAGACTTGTACCTAGTCACCAATTTATATCATTTTTATTAATACACATTCCTATTTATTCTCTGTATCTGGAGCAATATTTAAATTGTGCTAGATTACTTTTTTCCTCCAACATAACTTTTCTACTTATCTATTTCATCTTTCATAAAGTAATGAAAGAAGAAAAATAAAATTTGTTTTCTCCTTTAACATAAGAAAATAACTTAATAGGGAACTTTAGTTCATTGCATTAAACTCTTTGGTTTTTGCAAGGCAATGGGATTAAGTGACTTGCCCACTGTTAAAACAGCTTGGTATTTCTAAAGTGTCTGAGGTCAGATTTGAATTTGGGTCCATCCTCCTGACTCCAGGGCCCATGCTCTATCCACTGCGCCACCTAACTGTCCCTGCATTAAACTCTTTGATAGTGCTGTAGTATTAGATTTAATGGAACTCTCCTTTTAATACCATATACTTGAAATAGAATTAGTGACTCTTTTTGACATGATATATAAAATAGTAGTAAAATTAAAGTGATATTAAATGTGTTCCTTTAGAGAATTTAATCCCATTATTTTCCACTGTTAATTAAATAAGTATTCCTTTTAATGTGTTGGGCAGTGGGAAAGGATATCAGTAACTAAACTGCAATTATAATATATAAAAATAAATATACATTGAGTTGCTAGGTTCTCTGAAAAATGGCTTTTGAGGATTTTTTTAAAATAAAATTTTATCAAATAAGGAAATATACAAAGGAAGGAATTCATCTGACCAATAAAAGTAAGAGGGAGTTTTTGTTTTTGTTTTGTTTTTTGATGTTACCCCAGTGGAAGCTTCTCAATAAGTATTTTGAACAAAATTAGATTGTACTTTCTCACATATAACCCAGAAGCTTTAGAATGGTTTAATAGTTTGAGAATTGAATTCATTTTTAACTATTAAATAAGTATTTTTTATTTTGAAATGTTAATACATAATTAATATTTTTTAGGCACATTTTTCATAGAACATGCATTGATCCCTGGCTTCTGGACCACCGAACTTGTCCAATGTGTAAACTTGATGTCATTAAAGCCCTAGGATACTGGGTTAGTTTTTATTTAAGTTCAATTTTTCATCTACTTATTAACTACTGTTTTTATTTTTGTCCTATTAAATAGAGCAAGAAATATATGAGATCTCTTTAAATCATTATAATTTAGATGAAGAATGACTACTTATATTCAAAACATAAATTACTTTGGGCAAGAGTAAGGAGATAAACCTCACAAAATTATTTGTAATGAACAGTTCCTCAAGGGTATTTTAACTTTTCTGACTTATGGTGAGTGCAGTTCATCAAGTATTCACACTAAGCACCAGGTGCAATACACTATATAGGCAATAGGAGCTCAATATGAATCACTTGTTTTCAGGAAATTTAAGCAGTCTAATAATATATAAGGGATAAGACATATATACACCTAAGTATGATACAGTGTTTACAGGAACATGTGATCAATTAGTGAGCATTTACTAAAGTACCTAGCATGTGCCAGAACTGTCCTAAACCCTGGTTATACAGATAAATTAATGGTATTTGCTAATGGCTATTGCTAATCTCGAAAGAGCCACAATAAAACAAGGAAAGCATTAAGTAATGTATAAGTTATGTAGAGAATAAAAGAGAAAATACAATCTCTGCCTTCGTTTGCTATTTGGGAGTGGCATACATGCCATATATGAGTATATATAACGTAAACATTAGATAATTGAGTAGGGAAGCTGTAGCATATAGTGAGAAGAATGGGCTGAGGAAAAACCTCATGTAAAACGTGACAATAGAGCTCAATTTTGAAGGAAACTTGGATTTCTAAGAGTCAGGTGTGAAAAGGGAATAATTTTAGTCATGATTGACAGTCAGTACAGAGGCCCAGTGATGAGATATGAGATAGTGTATGTGAGAAATGGGAAGAAAGCTAATTGGACTAGATAGTGAAAGGGAGACTTACATTGTGTCCCAAAGTTTTAGTGCTTTTGTGAACTATTAAAGTTATACTAAGACTTTTAGGATACTTTGTATAATTAGACTGGAAAAGTAAATCAGGAATAAGTTGAGGAGGACTTTAAATACCAAAGGAATTTTTTAACATAAATCCTTATAATTAATAAGGAACCATCTATTTTGAGTAGGAGAATACTATGATCAGACTTTATCCCTTATAGTTGTGTTTATTCCTTATATAATTCCTTATGAATGTTTCTTTTTGTTTGGTAACTGTAGTCACTGATTCTGTCATTTTAAGTAATATTGTTTCAGAGTTCAACTTATCATCTTGTGCAAGAGACAACTTTTCTGATTCCTTTGATGGCCTCTCCTCCTTAGATTTTTTTCATTTTCTATATAATTATGTACATACATGTATGTTGTCTCCAATAAAATGTAAATCTTTGAAGACTGTCTTTTCTGAATTCCTAAGTTTTAGTATGTTTTATTGTTTTCATCTTGCATAGTTATTTAATGTTTCTATTATTTGTTCGTTGATCTAGTCATTTGGGACATCATTACTTATTCTTTTGTATTGGCACTGTTAACTCATATTTCCTTTTTTTGTTAATAGTTTGTAAAAGTTGCATTTATCATACCTGCCTTTTATTTTTCTTTCATGTCCTTGCAATTACTAAATTTTTTAAAAGTTATAGTGGAATATGATAAAAAGTTGACAAAATAAAAATAAAATTCTGGCAAGCTTGATTTACTTGTATTGTGGGGAAAAGACGTTTTGTTTTATGTGTTTACTTAAAAGTTTATTTTATTTAAGGGAAATCTTGAGGATGTACAAGATATAACTGCTCCAGAATCCATACCTGGTAGTGTTTCTATTGTGAATTTGAGTGTCACTTTACAAGATGAAGACAGAAATGAAGTAAGCAGTTTGCCATCCTCTTCTACAGATGGATCTGGGCTACAGTGTAATGACTTTAAAAATGATACAGGGGAAAATATGGCATTACTAGGTAAGTAGTAATATTTTTTAAGATGCTACTGAAATCATGGAAAATATTAGAAGTCAATTCTTGAGGGGAAAGAGAACATGCTCTTATTGTGAGGAAAGGACATACAAAAATATGTGAAGAAAATTTAAACAGGAGTATGTATTTTATGAATTGTTATATAGAAAGTAAGTTGTATAGGAACTTAACATGAGAAAAATATATAAATACCATTATACAAAATGTTTAAGTCACTGTAAGTCACTTTTAAAAAAATTATCTACTAAACTTCAGAGTAGAGGAAAGGAAGAAAATTTAGGAGATCAGCCTCTCTCCCTATTGGATAATTCACCTCTCCAGTCTCCACTTGAAGTTGCAAGAGATAGGGAATCTCATGGGCTACAGAAATTAAGAGTTTTGGAAGGTTTAATGATTTTAAGTTTTTTCCTTTATATGGAATGACATAAATGAAATAAAGCAGACTACAAGAACCAGAAAAAGGTTCATATTTGATTTATAGCTATTTTTTTTCTCAATGACATGCAAAGAAAAATTAACATTTAAAAAAAATCGAGTTCCACATCTTCTCCCCCCTTGAGAAAACAAGCAATTTGATACAGATTATATAGTTGCAGTCCTGCAAAATATTTCTATATTAGTCACCATGTTGATTTATTAAAAACCTGTTTGTGTGTGTAAGTGAGATATTTGTACTCTTAATTTAGTTCTGCATAAATGCTAAGGGTGAGTATTAGATTTAATGACTATGTGAATTTAACCATTTGTCTGTAATAGCTATAAGTTTGAGGATATATAGAATATGTGCTTCTTTTTTAATTTCCTTAAGACATGGATTTAAAAGACCTCATTACTTAGTCTGACTTTATTATATAGAGAGGGAAATTGAATTCCAAAGAGATTGTTACTTGACAAGAGTTACATATAGGTAGTAAGTAATAGAACTAAGGTTCACACTCAAATTCTCTGCTTCCACATTTAACTAAAATCAGCTTTTCTGTGCTTTCCACTTTTGGAGTGATCCAGAATAAATCTTTCTCTTGTTTTTTTCTTTCTTCTTTTTGGCAAGACAGTGGGGTTAAGTGACTTGTCCAAGGTAACATTGCTAGGTAATTATTAAATGTCTGAGGTTAGATTTGAACTCAGATCCTCTCGGTATTTGTTTTTTGCTACCTAGCTGCCTCAGATTTTTCTCTTTTCACATCTTTTGAGTCCTCTTTGTATTTTATAGCTTACTTACCTTCACTTGAGTTTTGGTGTTTGCGTGTGTCCATTTCCATTGTTGTAGTCATCATGTCTGTGTTTTTTTTTTTTACTCTGCTTATTCTGTTCTCAGTGTCAATTCACCTATGTCTTTTCCTTTCTATATTCATGTAATAGCTTTAAAGGGTTAGATAATAATATATATGAGGATAAGATTTAAATTATTTTTGATTAGAGAACATTTCTTTGATCTTTTCACAAACTCAGGAATTGATACAGAGAATCTATAATTTTTTTTCATGAATGAGTAGCCATCAAGTGAATATTAAATAATGAATGGTTTATGTTTTGAAACCTGTAAGTGTGCCGGTGTTTATTTTTCAAGAAACATGGACTGATGTCTTATTACTTTTTTAAACTTTGTTTTTAGGGAGAGATGGCAACGATGCTTCGCAGGAAGAGCCTGACTCCTAATGGAAGCTTCCATTCAGTAGCTTCACAGCAGCTTTTTGGACTGCATTAGAGAACATTTTATTTTTTTATCTTATAGGCACACACTTTGTACATTGGAAAAATTATGTATGTTCTTTTATCTTTCAGATTTTTCTAGTTCCTATTGTAAAAGGGCTAAGATATTTTGTTCAAAAAGGAAAGGTTTTTAATTAGTCTTTATGTTGACCTTCTGAAAATGTATTTTCTGTTTGGGAAAATTTGTCATATCAGACTTACAGAAACTGTAACTTAAGAAAGAAACTCTAATGTAAAATATTGATGTCATTGTTTCTAAATATATACCATAGTAGCTAAAAGTATAAGAAATATTTTTTTGAAAGTTGATTTAAGAATAAGCACAATTTATTTTGATAATATATCTTGATGGTGGCATTGTATAATTAAATGTTTTCCCTGGAGGAAGCATTGTAGAGGTTTAGGAAAACTTGTTCAAAGATGAGAAGTTCATAGCACTATTGTCTATGTGTAATCTTATATGTAAATAATTCAGAACTCACCTAGAAATAGGTTATTTTCTTTTACTATTTGAGATTGTAAAAAACACTAACTACAATATATATATTTTTTCCTCTTCCTTGTGACATCTTGTGGTGGGAAAACTAGGTTGTTGACATTTTCTATAAATAAAAAAGAAACACTTCAGATTCTTTTCTACCTCACTACTCGGTTTTTCTGTGCTTTATTAAGGAAATTAAGCAGAAATTTCTAACTTGTTGCTATTGTTGGTTTTAGAGACTGGATTCACTTAGAAGACACGGAAACTTTAGCCTGCTATGTTTTTCTGACTCAGGCTGGTTCCTCTCCCCCTTTGGCATACTAGTGTTCTTCTAATCCTCACCATACTCATGTCAGATTTAGACATTTAGAATTTTTGAGCTTGAGAGACTCATTGGCTATGTCCTCTCAGCTACCAGTATTATTAATGTTTGCCACCATTTCTTGCCCACTTACCAAATTATACGCAAGATCTTTATAATTATTATACTAGTTTGTGTATATTTAAAACCAAACAAGAATAAGTTAAAGTGGTAATAGGATATAAGAGGGGAGTAGTTTGAGATAAAAAAATGTGTGGGGTCTGTGTGTGTGTGTGTGTGTGTGTGTGTGTGATGTATTAAATAACAAAATAACTAAAAGAACCAACATAATTATTTGGTAGTTTTTTTCACTTACCCTTCAAAGATACACACACACACACACAAACTACCAAATAATTATGTTGGTTCTTTTAGTTATTTTGTTATTTAATACATTAATCTTAATTAATTTGTTTTTCTCAATATAAAAGACAATTCTAGGTTAGGAATGCAACTTGATTTTATGTATCTAACTTTCATTGCTGCTGCCTGATAGTGGAATGTTAGGGTGGATGGATGCTTCTTGGTAATCTTTAGAGAAATAACTAAATTGTTCCTTTGTTACCTTATATGTCCTAAAATATATAGCCCAAATCTGTAGAGAGATGGTCCAAGAAAAGAAATTTTAAAACTATAAATAACTTTAAATAAAACTATAAATAAAACCCTGTTTTCCCCCAACAGCTGAATTGTGGGGTTTTTTAACAATATATATCCTTATAGAAATCTCTTATGTGAAATACATTTTGCTTCTTTAAACATGTGAATATAAAGAAAATCTTAGTAATCATTAGTACTTTGCTTGCATTGATATAGAAATTAACGATGTTGAGAGATGTGGGATATTGGAATATTTTAATGGTTTGGTTTTCTTTGATAGCTTTATTTGAATGGTTTAGCATCTAATTGAAAAATGTTCCACACTTGTTTTAAGAAAATCTGTATAGCTGCTAATACAGAATTTATAATTCTCAGATTTTCAATTTCTAGCAACAGTTGCCAATTACTTAACTCAGAAGTTTACATATGAAATTTATAAATAAAAGGATGATAGAAAGATGGCAGGCCCAAATCCAGAAACCCAAAGTTCTGTGATAGCAGCCATGAAGATTCATTAAAAGACTAATCTGTCATGTTATATATGGTAAGTGATGCTTTATAAAGTTATGAATAATTAGGAGAAGACAAAGTGTATGTTTTTCTTTAATGCTTTCATACAAATAAGAAATTTGATAATTAAAGATCAAATACTACCTGAAAATATTTCTCATAGCTTGAAATTTAAAAATTACTAGGACAAGAAATCAGATAATGAACATTATATTAAAAGTTAAAACAACTGGGTGTATTGCTTATGATAGCTCACAATTCTTCTAGAACACAATTCTTCATCTCCGTGAAAATCAAAAATAGTATAGAAATTGTACATATAACAGTATTAATGTTGTAACTTATTACCTTATAAGTCACTCTGCTTTTCATGCTTAATAATCTGAACTATAAATTTCCTCTGTTCCATTGACTAGAATTTCTCTCATTCTAACACCTGGAAAATCAGAAGAAATAATTGAAGATACATAAACAGCATCACTTGACAACAAAGGTAACAATTTTCATTTAAGTCCAGGTATTTTGGGGATTGTCAACATTGAAAAGTTTCATCATTTTTTATGCTAATTTTTAATATAAATGTAAAATACACACACATAAGTATATATAGTATATGTGCATATTATAGTATATGTGCATATATATGTGTGTATGTATTATACATGTATGTATGTACATACCTCATTAATAGTAATGCAATCATAGCTATACTTGCATTAATATTGCACTTCAGAATGTTTGGCAGAAGAAATCTCAGTTGTTTGGTTGACTTTGAGTGACTTCAATGTTAAACATTTGCAGACTGAGATGTCTTAAAATCTTTTATTGTCTGTCCTATTAGCATTTATGCAAATGTATAATTGATTTTTTGGTTAATTTTGTAAAAAAAGTGAACTTTTAATAAACTGTTCATATAAAATCAGTTTTCTTTAATGTTAGCAAAAATACAGAATATAAATTAGTAGAAACTTCTAAGTAGTAAAAAATCTGAAACTGAGGAATGATGACAGTAAAAGGCCGAATTGCAGTGCCGTCCATAAGCAGTTTGCTCTCTTTATGGAGCACAATGACAAAGTCTCCAGAAGCGAACTACTAAGTCTGATCTCAGTAACCAGTTACCAGGGTATTTATGTGAGTCAAAATTTGACTAAGCTATGATATTTTCAGACCTACTAGTTTTTTAAAAATTTTTATTTAAGGCAATGGGGTTAAGTGACTTGTCCAAGGTGACACAGCAAGTTGTCTGAGGTTGGATTTGAACTCGGGTCCGCCTGACTCAAGGGCCAGTGCTCTGTCCATTGCACCACCTAGCTGCCCCCAGATTTACTAGGTTTTAAAGCTTAGTGATGCCTGTTGTATTTTAACTGCTGATTTTGCTCACACTTTACAATAAATCTGGTGTTGATAGAATTGCTTTATTTGTAAATACATTTTTAGATCTAATGTCCTAAAGCAGTCATATTGATAGCAAGTAGAACTGGATCCCAGATTTAGCATTTACAGAGACTAAATAACCAGATTATATAGTACAACACCCTTCCTCCTTCCCCGACTTCATTTTTATTTTTATTATTTATTTTTTATAAAAGAAAGATTTTATTTATTTTGAATTTTACAATTTTTCCCCTAATCTTGCTTCCATCCCCCCCAGAAGGCAGTCTGTTAGTCTTTACATTGTTTCCATGCTGTACATTGATCTAAGTTGAATGTGATGAGAAAGAAATCATATTCTTATGGAAGAAAAAATAAAGTATAAGAGATAGCAAAATTACAAAATAATATAACAGGTTTTTTTTTTAAATTAAAGATAATAGACTTTGGTCTTTGTACAAACTCCACAATTCTTTATGTGGGTACAGGTGGTATTCTCCATTGCAGATAGCCCAAAATTGTGCCTGATTGTTGCACCAATGGAACAAGCAAGTCCCATTTAAGTTGATCATCACCCGCATGTTACTGTTAGGGTGTACAATGTTCTTCTGGTTCTCCTCATCTCGTTTGTTCAAATCCTTCCAGGCTTCCCTGAATTCCCATCCCTCCTTGTTTCTAATGGGACAATAGTGTTCCATGACATACATATACCATATACCACAGTTTGTTAGGCCATTTCACTTATTGAAAAACTTCACTTAATTTCTAATTCTTTGCCAGCACAAACAGAACTGCTATGAATATTTTTTCTTTTAAAGATTTTATTTTGAGTTTTACAATTTTTTCCCCTAATCTTACCTCCCCCCACCCCCTACAGAAGGCAATTTGCCAGTCTTTACATTGTTTCCATGGTATACATTGATCTAAAATAAATGTGATGAGAGAGAAATCATATCCTTAAGGAAGAAACATAAAATATAAGAGATAGCAAGATCAGACAATAAGATATCAGGTTTTTTTTTCCTAACTCCACAGTTCTTTCTCTGTATACAGATGATATTCTTCATTGCAGACAGCCCCAAATTGTACCTGATTGTTGCACTGATGGAATGAGTGATTCCATCAATGTTGATCATTGCCACCATGTTGCTCTTAGGGTGTATGGTGTTTTTCTGGTTCTGCTCATCTCACTTAGCATCAGTTCATGCAAATCCCTCCCTCCAGGCTTCCCTGAATTCCCTTCCCTCCTGGTTTTTAGTAGAACAGTAGTGTTTCATGATATATATATATATATATATATATATATATATATATATATATATATAATCACAGTTTGCTAAGCCATTCCCCAATTGAAGAACATCATTTACTTGATTTCCAATTCTTTGTCACCATGAACAAGGCTGCTATGAATATTTTTGTATGAGTGATGTTTTTACCCTTTTTCATCATCTCTTCAGGGTATAGACCCAGTAATGGTATTGCTGGATCAAAGGGTATGCACATTTTTGTTGCCCTTTGCGTGTAGATCCAAATTTTTCTCTAGAAAGGTTGGATGAGTTCACAGCTCACCAACAATGTAATAATGTCCCAGATTTATGAATATTTTTGTACAAGTGATGTTTTTACCTTTTTTTTAACCTTTTTTTTTCATCATCTCTTCAGGGTATAGACCCAGTAATGGTATTGCTGGATCAAAGGGTATGCACATTTTTGTTGCCCTTTGCGTGTAGATCCAAATTTTTCTCTAGAAAGGTTGGATGAGTTCACAGCTCACCAACAATGTAATAATGTCCCAGATTTATGAATATTTTTGTACAAGTGATGTTTTTACCTTTTTTTTTAACCTTTTTTTTCATAATCTCTTCAGGATATAGACCCAGTAGTAGTATTGCTGGATCAAAGGGTATGCACATTTTTGTTGCCCTTTGGGTGTAATTTCAGATTGCTCTCCAGAAAGGTTGGATAAGTTCACAACTCCACCAACAATATATTAGTGTCCCAGATTTCCCATATCCCTTTCAACAATGGTGATTGTGCTTTCTGGTCATATTGGCCAGTCAGAGAGATGTGAGGTGGTACCTCAGGGATACTTTAATTTGCATTTCTCTAATAATTAGTGATTTAGAGTTTTTCATATGATTGGATTGCTTTGATTTCCTCATCTGTAAATTGCCTTTGCATAGCCTTTGCCCATTTGTCAATTGGAGAATGGCTTGTTTTTGAAAAAATTTGACTCAGTTCTTTGTATATTTTAGAAATCAATCCTCTGTCAAAAATACTAGTTGTAAAAATTGTTTCCCAATTTACTACATTTCTTTTGAACTTGGTTACAGTGATTTTGTCTGTGCAAAATGTTTTTAATTTAATGTAATCAAAATTGTCTAGTTTGTTTTTAGTGATGTTGTCCATATCTTCCTTGGTCATAAACTGCTTCCCTTTCCATAGGTCTGACAGGTAAACTATTTCTTGATCTTCTAGTTTCCTTATAATATTGTTTTTTATTTCTAAATCCTGGATTGATTTTGATCTTATCTTGGTATAGGGTGTGAGCTGTTGGTCTAATCCAAATTTCTTCCATACTAACTTCCTATTTTCCCAACAGTTTTTCATTGAAGAGAGAGTTTATCCCATTAGCTGGACTCTTTGGGTTGATCAAACAACAGATTATTATAATTATTTCCTACTATTGCACCTAGTCTATTCCACTGATTCACCACTCTATTTCTTAGCCAGTACCAGACAGTTTTGATGACTGATGCTTTATGATATAATTTTAGGTCTGATAGGGTTAAGCTGTCTTCTTTTGTACTTTTTATCATTAAATCCCTGGAGATTCTTGACTTCCTATTTCTCCATAATGAATTTCTTTATAAATTTTTCTAAGGCATTAAAGTAACTTTGGAATTTTGATCGGTAGGACACTAAACAAGTAGTTTAATTTTGTTAGAATAGTCATTTTTATTTTATTAGCTCTACCTATCCATGAGCAGTTGATGTTTGCCTAATTATTTAAATCTGATTTTATTTGTGTGAGAAGTGTTTTGTAAAGTTTTTGAGTCTGTCTTGACAGGTAGACTCCTAGGTATTTATATTGTCTGAAATTACTTTGAATAGGATTTCTCTTTCTAGCTCTTTCTGTTACACCTTACTAATTATATATAGAAATGTTGAATGAGGGTTTACATCCTGCAACTGCTAAAGTTGCTAACTATTTCTAGTAGTTTTTTAGATGATTTTTTGGGATTCTCTAGGTATACCATCATGTCATCTGCAAAAAGTGAGAGTTTTGTCTCTTCCATCTCAATTCTAATTCCTTCAATTTCTTTTTTTCTTATTGCTAAAGCTAACATTTCTAATACATTATTGAATAGTAGTGGTAATAATGGGTATCCTTGTTCCACCCCTGATCTTATTGGAATATCTCTAGCCTCTCCCTGTTGCATATAATGCTTGTTGATGGTTTCAGGAATATACTTTATTTCATGCAGTACATGGCACTCATACAAATGTTGACCATGAACTAGGGCATAAAAACCTAATGATCAACTGCAGAAAGGCAGTTGCACCCAGTGCTTATTATTCTAAGGAATAATCCATTTATTCCTATATTCTATTGTTTTTAGTAGGTGCTATATTTTGTCAAAAGCTTTTTCAGCTTCTATTGAGATAATCATATGATTTCTGATAGGTTTGTTATTGATATAATTAATTACACAGACAGTTTTCCTAATATTGAACAGACCCTGTATTCCTAGGATAAATCCTACTTGTTCATAATGTGTTACCTAGTGATACTTTGTTGTAGTAGTTTGCTAAGATTTTATTTAAGATTTCTGCATCTATATTCTTCAGGTATATAATTTTCTTTGTCTGTTTTAACTCATCCTGGTTTAGGTATCAGCACCATATTGGTGTCATAGAAAGAGTTAGGCAGAGTACCATCTTCACCTATTTTTCCAAAGAGTTTATATAGAATTGGAGCCAATTGTTCCTTAAATGTTTGATGGAATTCATTTGTGAACCCATCAGACTCTGGAGATTTTTTCTTAGGGAGTTCAATAATGGCTTGTTGAATTTCTTTTTGTGAGATAGGGCTATTTAATTTCCTCTTCATTTAAGCTGGGCAACTTAAATTCTTTCTTTAATTTTTTTAGTTGCATATTTAATTCATTGATTTCTTCTTTCTCTAATTTATTCATGTAAGCATTTAAAGATATAATATGTTCCCTGACAGCCACCTTGAGTGTTTTCCATAGGTTTTGGTATGTTGTTTCATCATTGTCATTATCTAGGATGAAATAATTCTTTCTATAATTTTTTGTTTGTTGCACTCATTCTTTAAAATGAGGTCATTTAATTCCCAATTAGTTTTGGGTCTTTATCTCCCCGGCCCAATATTGCATGTGATTTTTATTGCACTATGATCTGAGAAAGATGTATTTACTATTTCTACCTTTCTGCAGTTGATCATTAGATTTTTATGCCCTAGTACATGGTCAACTTTTGTGTAAGTGCCATGTACTGCAGAAAAAAATGTATATTCCTTTCTATCCCCATTCATTTTCCTCTATAAGTCTACCATATCTAGATTTTTCTAACATTTTTGTTTATCTCTTTAACTTTCTTCTTACTATGATTCAATTTATCTAAATCTGAGAGCAGGAAGTTGAAGTCTCCGACTAGTAGAGTTTTGTTGTCTATGTTTTCCTGTAACTCCTTCAACTTGTTCTCTAAGAATTTGAAAACTATACCATTGGATGCATACATAATCAGTATTGAAATTACTTTATTGTCTATGGTACCTTTTAGGAGGATATAGTTTCCTTCCTTATCTCTTTTATCTATTTTTGCAGCTGCTTTGTCTGAGATAAGGATTGCTATACCTTCTTTTTTCACTTCAATTGAAGCAAAATATGTTTTGCTCCAACCTCTTACCTTTACTCTGTATGTATCCCTGTGCTTCAAATGAGTTTCTTGTAAGCAGCATATTGTAGAATTCTGGTTTTTAATCCACTCTGCTATTCACTTATATTTTAAGGAAGTGTTCATCCCATTCACATTCAAAGTTATAATTACTAACTCTTATTGCCCTCCATGGTATCTTCTCTCTGTTTGTATTTTTCCCCTTATCCATATTCCTCAGTATTTTGTTTCTGAATACCACCACCTTCAGTGTGTTTACCCTCCTATATCCAACACCCCCTCCCCTTTATTCCCATTTTCCTTTACCCCTTCTTCCTTTCCTTCTGTTAATTCCCCTTTACCTCCCCCTTCCCCTTTGCCTCTTTTAATATTTCAAAGGTAAAATAAGTTTCTTAACTGATTGTATGAGAGTAAGATTCGGTCCTTGTATCTTTTAATGTAATGAGATTTACCCCATTCATTCTCTTCCATCTTCCCATCTCCTTACTGTCCCCCTTTTAAAGGAGGTATTGTTTTTAAATCATTCTACCTGAGTCACAGAAAAGTCATGAGTGTCTAACACTTCTGGCTAAGTATATTCTCTCTAATAGAGTTACAATTCTCAAGAGTTATTAGTCTTTCTCCCCAGGTAGGGATGTAGTCAGTTTCATCTTATTGGATGGCAGTTTTTTTTTTCTTTAACCTTTTCATGTGTCTCTTGAGTCTCCTGTTTGATGTCCAGATAGTCTATTTATCTCTGGTCTTTTCATCAGGAAATGTTGGAAGTCTTCCATTTTCTTAAATGTCCATCTTTTCCCCTGGAAGAAAAGGCTCAGTTTTGCTGGATAGTGTATTTTTTGGCTGCGTTCCAAGCTCCCTTGCTCTTCAGAATGTCTCATTCTAAGTCTTTTGATCCCTTAATGTTGTTGTAGCCAAATCCTGTGTAATCCTTACTGTGGCTTGTTGGTATATAAATTGCTTTTTTTCTGGCTGATTGCAAGATTCTCTTTTTTATTTGATTGTTCTGGAATTTGGTAACAATATTCCTTGGTGTTTTCATTTTAGGATCCCTTTTCAGAAGGAATCAATATAGTCTTTCAGTAGCCTTTTTGCCCTCTGGTTCCATGATATCAGGGCAGTTTTCCATCACTAAATCCTGTAATATTAAGTCCAGGCTTTTTTTCTCTTCATTGTTTTCAGGAAAACCAGTATTTCCTAGGTTATCTCTCCTTGATTGATTCTTGAGTTCAGTGGTTTTACTGATGAGGTAGTTTACATTTTCTTCTATTTTTTTTCCCCATCTTTTGGTTTTGTTTAATAGAATCTTGTCTCCTGAAGTCATTAGTTTCCATAGATTCCATTCTTTTTTTAAGAGAAGAATTTTCTTCATTTATCTTTTGCAGCTCCTTTTTTTCCAATTGGTCAGTTCTATTTTTGAAGTTTTCTATTTGCCCAAGTGTAGTTTTGAGAGAATTATTTTCTTTTTGCATTTGCCCAAATGAGGATCTGAATTATTCTCATTTTCTCTTTGTCCAGTTGTATTTTCCAAAGATTTGTTTTCTTGCTACAAGATGTTAATTTTCTCTTGTGTTTCTTTTCCCATTTTTTTCCAATTGATTTTGAAACTTCTTTCTGATTTCTTCAAGGAAGTTTTTCTGTGCTAGAAACCAATTCATATTCTCCTTGGAAGTTCTAGATCTCTCTAGGTTAGAATCTGTTATCTTCAAAGTAATTCTCAATGGGCCTCCCTTTCTATTGGTCTTTCTTCATTTTCCTAGGATATTGGGTTGGGTGATGGGCTGGCTCTCAGATGTTTGCTTTTGAAAACTGTAGAGGCTTTGTTCATTTGGCTAAGTAACTTCAAGTGGCTGGCCAGTAGGGGGTGCTGGTTGCTTTCTCTGGAGTGTTTGAGGCCCTCTCCTTAGGCCTGGAGTGCCTCACCAGACCTCCCCTCCCCCAGCCAAAGATTCTGCAGCTAATGTTGGTCTTCGGACCTGCCACTCACCAAAGTATCTAGACTGAACCTCTGGTTTCACCCTGCCCCTGCTGGCTCTCTGCTCTTCGCTCAGGTTCACCCATGGTCCCTTGAGACAGATTTTTTGGTAGGTATTCTTTTCCTAGATTCTCTTTCTGGATTTTGTCCATCGGGTTTATGTTTTTTTTTTGAGGGGAAACCAGGAGACCTTAGCACAGTGCCTGTCTTCTCTCTGCCATCTTGGCCAGAAGTCCTGGTCTCATTTTTAGATGATGAATTTGAAGCCTAAGATCACAATAAATTTAAACTGAGTTCCTTTGATTTTAGGTCTCAAAATTTTACATTACTCCACCAGTGAGAAGAAAAAATAAACTTATTAGTGAAACGAGCAGTATCAGGACAGATTTACATTATTATTAGAACAAGGTAAAGGAAAATTGCTTTGAAACATTTGTCTCTGATTACTGTAGAGATCAATTAAGATTTCATCTGTGAAAGGAGAGTTGAAAAGCCGTTTAGGCTTTTGATATGTTTATTCGTTTTGCATGACTATACTTTATATTTTTTTGGTATAAGTGCTTGCTTTCTGTGTGTCAATTAGTGGCTAGTGAGAGGACAAGGGGTATCCATAAAATATTTTTTAATTACAGAAAAAAGATCAGAAGAGGATATAATTTGTTACTATCCTATTAAATTTAAGACTTTTAAAAATGTTTATTCCTAGCATTCCTTTTTAAATTTTGAGTTCCATATTCTCTTCTTTCCTCCCCCTCAACCTACTGGAAAGTTCAAACAGTGAAGTGATCACATATGTGAAACTATGGAAGACACTTTTATATGTGTGAAGTGATATTTTTGTATTAATGTGCATCTCTGGTCAAAAGTGATTTAGAATAGTTATTAGCATTGATTTCTTCTGAAAACTGCCCTTTGACCATTTCTCATTTGGGGAATGACTTATTTTTAAAAATTTGACTCAGTTCTATACTGTTTATATTTGAGAAATGAGATCTTTATCAGCAAAAATTTCTGCAAAAAATTGTTATCTTTTAGTAAATATACCTTTTAGCCTTGATTATTATCTTTTAATTAGGTTTATTTTTTATTTTTATATTTTTGCTCATCTTTGCATTTCTCCTTTATGTGAGAAAATTTTCTCATTCTATCTTCTCCCTTTTCCCTTCTTGTAGTTTATCCCTCTTTCTCCTTACTTCCAATTTTTTTGGAGATTATCCCAACACTATTAATGCACACCAGTGCCTTCTATGTAAACCGTTTTAATTTCCTCAATAATGGTAAAGTTCTTAGGTAAATTTGCCCACATGAGTGTAAAAAGTTCAACTTTATTGAATCCCTTATGATTACTCTTTCATGTTTATCTTTTTATGTTTCTCTTTGAGTCTTCTGTTGGAATATTAAGTTTTCTGTTCAACTCTGGTCTTTTCATCAGGAATAGTTGAAAATTTTCTGAGTTTGTCTTGGTTTTCCCTGCCATTGTTGAGGCTTTTTATGGTCAAATTTTCTCTTTTTTCTTTGCTTATTTTTCCAGCCAATTAACTTTTTTTGAATGTTATTTTTTTCCCATCACATGCAAAGATAATTTTTAATATTCATCTTTTTGGAACCTTTTGAAGTAGACATTTTTCTTTTTTCCTCCTTCCCCATGACAGCGAGTAATTTAATGGTTATTATATGAACAGTTATGTTTTAACATATTTCCATAGTAGTTATTGTGAAAGAAGAATCAGACCTAAAGGGGAAAAAACAATAAGAAAAATAACACAAAACAAGTTTTAAAAAGTTAACGTAGTATGCTTTGGTTTGCACTCAGACTCGATGTTTTTTTCTCTGAGTGTAGATGGTATTTTCTATCACAAGGCTCCAGCCAATTTCTTGATTTTTGAACTTTGTTAACAAAGTTGGATAGTGCTTATCAGGATTTGGGGAGGCACTGTCCCAAGTTTTAGGTTTTTTTGTGCTGCTGTTATAGACTTAATTCTGTTGTTGGTGCTTCTGAGGTATTGTCCTGGGATAGTTATGGTTGCATTCTGGTCTCATCAAGGAAGGGTCACATACTACTAACTGCACGTACTAACGTCCCTCTTTTCTTTGGTGCTGTGACTAAAAACCTAGTACTTCTCTCTCTCCTGTCAGTGACATCTGTACATATTGCCAACATTGTAATCTCTGTCTGACCAGTTGTCCCAACTACTCAGCATCTCTCCCAAAGCTTCTGCTTTGCCATTGCAAAGTGGGTTCCAGACAGACCTCTACTGTGGTTATACAGACTTCTGCCTGTCTCTTGTTTTCTTAGTTTTCTCACTTGATTTTTTAAAATTACTGTTATGACAAAATTTGGTTCGAGGCATTAAAGTTGTTTGGAGGACAAGATTGGGGAGAGTTCAGCTGGATGGGGGCTGCCTTAATGTACCATCTTCAAATTTTTTTGGTTTGTAGTATTGAAATATTTTAAGATTAAGTAAGAGGTAAAAAAAAACCCCTTTAATGTACTAGGGCACAAAAACCTAATGATCAATTGCAGAAAGGCAGAAATAGTGAATACATCTTTCTCAGACAATAATGAAATAAAAATCATATGCAATATTGGAAACCAGGAGGGATAGGAATTCTGGGAAGCATAGAGGGATTTTCATGAACTGATGTTGAGATGAGCAGAACCAGAAAAACATTGTACACTCTAACAGTAACATGGAGGTGTTTAACCTTGATGGACTTGATCAGGGACCGTTATGGAGAAAACCATCTGTATCCAGACAAAGAATTGTTAAGTTTGAACAAAGACCTTTCAATTTAGGGGGCGGAAAAACCCATTATCTCATGTAATTTTGTAATCTCTTATACTTTTTTCCTTAAGGATATTTCTCTCTCCTCACATTCAACTTGGATCAATGTATACCATGGAAGCAATGTATAGACTGGCAAATTGCTTTTGTGGGGGAGCAAGATTGGGGGAAAATTGTGTGTGGGGGGGTTGTGATTTTTTTTTTGTTGATGTGGCTTTCCAAACTTTTTCTATTTTATTCTATAAGCACTAATTAATCTAATTAAAAATGTTTAGTGGACTCTTGCAGGTCATCTTAAAGTTGTTTTTTTCAAGTCCAGTCTTCTAAGCCTAAAACATGTCTAGGTTTTATAACTTTTTAAACCTCTGCCAGCAAAATATTAACTACATTAAGGACATTATTTAAAGTCAGCATATTTTAGATTCCTTTTGGAATTTTGAATATTTATTCATTAGCCTGTGGTATTTATGTCTTTCACAGGTGCTTTGAAGATGCTAATGCTGCTTCCTGACTTTTAAAGATGTGAAAACTTAACTACAGCTCTTGGTAAAGGTGATAGAGATTAAGTTGTGGTAGGACTTTATAACAAGGGATGGTTTCTGAGGTGTTGGTAGGTTTAAAGAAAACAAGTACAGAGGGTCTGGCAAATTGTTTTATTTAAATTATATGTATACATCATTCAAAGAGAAATGTATATGAAACAACTTCTTACATTTAACTATTTAAGAAGCCGAATTGGTGAATTTCACCAAATAACTTATTTTGTTTACTTTGAGAATGTCTTTATATATATACTTTTGGTTGGAGAGGAGGGAATTGTCCAGTCTAGCGTTTTCTTTTAACTCTTTGTTATTTCAGCATCTTGGCTCATTTTCTTTATTTGGGAGGGAGATGAAAGAATAAGAAATAGGCATAACTGCCTGTTGAAATGCCATTCTCTTAAGGTCTAAATGAAAAGTGCTGCCAGGAAATTAAGAAAACTTTTTTCTCAAACATGAAAAAATGGGAAATTAGGTAACTTGACCCATAAATAAAAATAAAATGCTGATTTTTAAGGACATTATTTTAAGGAATTATTATTGCAGTTAGTGAACTTTCTGCCTGGGGCAGAGATCTGAGGAAATGAGAATAATAGTTTCAAATTCCATGTCTGCTTATTGGGTAGCCCCTAAGGCACGTATTACTGCTAAAAACAATTGCCAAAATCACAAATTAAGCTTATGAAACTTGGGAGTCTGATCTAAAAATTATTTTAAAGTGCTGTAAGTTCTGAATAATCTTAAAAGGTAAATTAGCTGTATGTTTTTAGAATTGAAAAACTTGTCAAAGTAATTCTTAGATCTTAGAGACCAGGTCACATCTGGGTAAAAACCCGGATTTCATATCCAGGTTCTGACTTAGAAGCTCAAATAAGTCATATGTTACAATAATAATAGTAAAGAATTTTAAAAATCCTTCATATAAAGAACTTTAAAAAAAATTGGGTTCAAGTTCTGGCTTTTTCACTCATAAGTGACACCTTCTGAAAGATTGCTCCATAGGTTCCATAGGAAATCAATTAGCACCTAAATTGTCAAAGGCAACAAAAAAGTTGGAAGTCCTACCAAGACAGGCAAATATTTTGATTACATTGTATTTTGATTTAGCAATCATGACCCCCCCCCCCCCCCCAGCATGATAAATAGGGGGAAAAAAAAATCTAAAAAGTGGAGTTGAGAAAATGGTAGGGAAATAGAATGAGTTTCTACTTTGGGGAAGGGGAGGCTGGTTATCTTCCAAACAAGCAAAATTCAGATAAGCTTATTGTGAATACTTAAAGCCAAATAAAGTCTCACAAGTCTCTTCTCTTAGTGATAATTTTATTAATACAGTTTGAGTTCTTCTCTATCCAGGAGAGGAGATAGAAATGGCTATGGGATATAGAAACTCTATTAAGGAATCTAGTAGCATTTTTTTTCTTCCACACCATATTTCAAAATGTTTTCAACAAAAAAAAAATCAGCCACAAGTTTTTAAAAAAGACATTTTTTTACCTTTTTACCTTCTCCAAGCAAAAGATATTGTTAAGAACTCATAAAATCTCATAGGAATAGGCTGTGTCCATATTGTGTCTCCCTCCCCCCCATTAAATTACAGGAATGGTTTTGATTTCTTCTTTCCCTTTTTCCTAATAAAAGTACCACAAAATTATATGTGTAATTCTTTTGAAGTAAGGCACTGTTGCCCAAAAGGTAAACTAGATTACAGCTTGCATTATAATTCCATCAAAGAGGATGTAACTTCCTTTTCTCCAAAATTATTAAAGAATTTTACTTAATTTTACCTAATGCAAGCTGTAAATAAACCTCTTTCAAGTGGAAGTAATAACAAAAAAATAGTCATAACAAAAAAATAGTCTAAAAAGTGTAAAGTCAGAAGAGCAGGTTTTTAAAAGTCCAAGCAGCTTAAAAAAAGATCAAAATTTTTCTTTAGTAAGTTCATAGTGTGCTATTCTGAGAATAATTAAATCACAGATCAAAGCTGCTTTACTTATGGGATGTGACATAGTTTATAAATTCTGTTGTCTTTTACCAATTAAATAATTCTTTAAAAGTTTGCCTGAGTCTTGGAAAGCTTGAGTCATGATTTATTACAAGTAGTTATACACCAAAACAGGAAACTTGCTCTCTAGTGCTTGAGTTCATAGTTCAGTAGTTCTTCCCCATGGAATATTGTCACCAAGGCAGCCAAAGACGAAACCTATTTCATCCAGAAGATTCATTTAAAGGAAAATTAGTAGAAAAAAAAGCAAAGTTTTGCTTCAAATGTGCAAAATGTTTATACTGTATATGTATATATACCAAGCCATCCATCCACTCACGGTTCTAACAGTTTTAAAAATTAAAGCATAGTAGAACTGATATGATGAGGTGTTATTTTGACGTCTTCGTCTCAGAAGGATTTTCTCCTGTATCCAGTGTCTTCAGTAATCGGAAAAGCCCTGCTGCTTCTCGTATCCGACTGAATTCAATACAGAAAGCTTGTACTTCTATGAATAAGTCCTGTACGTTAATTATTTTGTTGCGGATCAAAGACTGGAGAAAGACACATACAAGCCGTACCAAACGATTCTGAAACAGAAACAAGGTAGAAAGCTTAGTTTGGAGCATTTTTTTAAGTACACAAAGTTTGTATATTTTGTAAATTTTTATTCCCACCTGCATATATTTGTCCTTAATCTGTTCACAGGTAGAGATACAATTTGATATATAAAGGTGAATAAACTCAGGAGGTAGATCAACAGCTGTTGTAAGTCTATTGGGGAAAAAAAAAGACATTTGACTTATAAGGCTGTAAATAATATGTCAAATATTATTGAACTGGATTTTTGCCCACATTTTAAGTAGGGGGAAAGCATGAAAAGTTAGATGAACTCACTCAGAATAGAAAATTCCAGATAAGCAAAGGAACTGGAAATCTAAGCCAAGACTCCCCTTTTCTATCACCAAATAATTTTTTTTATTATTTATTAAATTAAATATCTAATAAAATCTAATATCTAATTCCTAATTATCCTAAAATATCTAATAAAATAATTGAACATTTAATAAGAGATCTTAAGTTTCATCCAAATTGCAGCTTAAGGAGCACATGAAGACATCCATTGCTAAAGAATGGCATCATCATTTCAGACCCTCTTTGTCTTCCCCCATTTGAGCCTCTTAAGGTACTACTTTGTTCAGAACTTTACCTGAAACACAGTAAATAAATGCCTGTTAAGGATATATGGGTGTATATATGTATATGTATGTGTGTGTATAAACAGCATTAACGTAAGCTGCACCAAAGTCGGGACTCATTTGCTTCTTTCGTTCCTAAAACAAATTGTTGATTCACTTTTTTACTTTATGCATTTGAAAATGGATCAAGAATCCCTGGGCTTGATGAACCTCTTTGCTGTAATGTCCCAGATTCAATTCTGAAATACAGGTCGGTATTTCACTTCAAAGCTAGCTAGAAGTAAAGAATAGAACAGACATGAGCAGACATAGAGCAGACTGCTAGTTGCAGTCAAAGAAAAGAATAATTCGAGAATAACTAGAAATCATCATTTGACTGCCTGAAGAGTGAAGATACTAGAGCAGAAAATTTTACAGAAGTGATCTTTGTTTTCAGTAATCCTAAAATGTATAGTGTAAGATCCTTCCAACATTAATGTAGAGACAAAACAGAAAAACAGTCTGGTTTAGTATCATAATATATTTATCTCTGCTGCACCAACTCTAGAGGAATAGGGAATGCATACCAAATCTTTTGAGAAATATTCCACCATATAGTGTTTTCACTATTGTGGAGGGGCATCTCCAGTCATCCTGACAGACAGATATCTGGACTCAGATGGGTTTCTACAGAGGAGGAGATTTTGGTGACCTTGCACATCCTTTCCTCGTTTAAATCACTTCATGGCATCACCTTCCTAATGTCCTGGTCCTCTTAAAGAACAAAGGACAAGTAAATGAATAAGTGGTACCCCTGAGGAATTGAAGGAATTTAGGCTTATCCGGGTTTCTAATGAACAGTCTAAGAAAGACTAAATTATGTTCAAAAGTGTTTTAATGGTTTCTTTTGAAATAGGGGGAAAAATACCTAGTGAAAAATTGTGATTAACTCTGAATTTTCATAAATTAGAATATTTCATTCTTTGACCATGAATTTACTAAATGCACATAAAGCCCATTTGCATATTCTTTAGCTAGAATCTTTGGTCTTTTATTAATAAATTAAACTTAAAACTGAGAAGGATGGATGATTTCATATAAAATTTGTGAATTTACTACATAATAGTATTTTTTTAAATCTAATAAATTCAACATGTTAACTGTGTCTTTTCTCTGCAATTGTGTCTGAAATAAAATTTTTGGCTATTTGCTAATAATGAAAGATGTGTCTGACTTTCATGCCCAAATTTATTAAGGAAGAAACACTTACCGATTTACAACTTCCATTGAATGTAAAGACATGTCCATGTTGACCAGAACTGAAAAATACTCTGTTATCTGGCTTGACTGCATTAATTTCAATAACATTTCTATAGCAACTAGAGGATTATTTTCCACGAGGTCAGGCAGTTTGGCAGGAGAGAGGCCAATGTGATAAACAAGTTTGGGGTCTTTTTCCAACTCTCCAAGAAGCTACAAAATAGTCAAATATAAAAGAAAATAAATTATACTTTAATCATCTTAAATTTTTCATTTTTATATGCACAAGATCTGTCTAGAGCACCTATCTTTATGAAATAAATTTCCAGTAAATCAGACTTCTGTTTTACTTACCATAAAAATAATTTTTTTTTTATCATTTTGTAGAGAACTTATCAGTGAGAAAACTAACAATGTAGATGATTTCAACATCTAGTCTTTGAGAATTATCTTGGGATTCTGAGAGGTTGCTTGTCAAGGGGTATGAGAATAGTAAAAAAAAAAAAAAAAACCAAACAAACCCATGACCTCATCTGCCTCAGCTAAACCACTGGAATATATTTTGAATTTTAATATATCTGAATTACCTCCTGAAGTGATTAAATTATGTTTAAAAATTCATAATACTGCTTGAGTTTTGCTAGTGTAAATTGGATTTTGGGGCTAAAACAATACAAAGTCAATTATTTCCTACAGGAAAAGAAAAGACCATTTAAAATGGATGCTGTCCTAGGTTGATACTTGAATAATAACCATTCACTGAATTCACACAGGTGAAGGAAGTTCACAGAAGAAAAAAATTGAATCCAATGTCTGGCTGCCATATTAAAACAAACTTCCTAGGTCAAAGCAATGATTCAGAAATTGCTCACACAATTGCTTCCATGCAGAATATACTTGGGAAGGGAAGGACTGAAGATTTCACATAACACTGTAAAAATCTCATCAGTTTATTGACTAAGGTGACATGAGTTTGAAAACATTTTAGGAAGAAAAAATTTGTGATCAAGTCAACAGTGAGAGCTCAATTGTTATAGGGAATTAAAATGCCTTTCATGCGATGGTGCACCCTTTGCTTCTTTAGTGCTAATCCAAGACTATCTAGAACTTATGTCTTAAAACCTAAAGGTGAAGACATATCAGCAAACATGGTAAACAACATTTTATGTTTGCAATGAACCTACCTGTGTTTGTTGTGGAGAAGACAAAGGACTTTTAAAAGCTTTAGCCATTATGCGTTTGATCTCAACGCCAGTGCTATTTTTAACACACATGGATTTGTCCCACTGAATTGCATGATCAGGTTCTGTTGGGTTTAACCAAGCAAGTTCATCTTCACAAGTATGGAGTGGAGGTGGTGGGCGGATAAATTCTGGTCGAAAGTGACCTGTAACATGAATTTTTTTTGACTTCTGAATAAATTATAAGGTTGGACTCAAAGTGCATTTATTTTAGTGTTACATTTACACATACAATTTACTTAACACTAATACTTGTTGAAATGAATATATTTCATTGATAGATGAAACTTCACATTTTCCTAATCCAATCATTCTGAAGAGCAATCTGGAATTATGCTCAAAGAGCAATAAAACTGATCATACCCTTTGATCTATATCCCATAGAAATCATAAAAAAAACAAATGGAATTGAGAGGATGTACATCAGTTGGGGAATGGTTAAACAAGTTATGGCACGTGAATGTTATGGAGTACTACTGTTCTAAAAGAAATGAGTTATCAGACTTTAAAGAAGCATAGCAAGGCTCAACTAAACAGTTTAAAGAAGCTGTTGATTTTGATTCATGCTAAAACTGATGTTTGTAGATATATATGTATATATAAAATCAATTTTATTTACTGAAAAACTCAATGTTTTCATACATCCTTGTGCATTTAATGATCAACATTTTTATCGGCAATGTTGTCTTGTAACTACCTATATTTGAAGAGAAAATGTAAAAACTAGTATGTCGTGTTTTTACTATTAAGTTTTTCAAAATGGATTGTGTGGGATTAGAAATTAATAAAATGATTTGATAAATTTGGATAGAAAGCTGTTGGTATAAGTGTTAAAAGGTTAACTGCAAATTGCCATTTGGTCACTGTCTTTCTTGGAACAAGTCAATACTATTGAAATCTTTCTGCTTCCTCTCCCTTAATGTTAGTTTCTAGGTGCAAGATTGAGAGAGGTCTGAAATATATTAACACTCTGACCCTGCCTAAGTAGCAGGCACTTTTTGGCACACTTCTTCCAAACTACTGGTTACTGATGTTTCTCTCATTTAGCTGTCTATTCTTGGTCCTTCCACACATAATGATAAACCAATCCTATCAGGTGTTGAACCAAGTTTTATTAAAAGTCACCATCTATGAACTAATACCTCTTTCCAAATTTTGGGAGAACTTAAAAAATCCACAAAACATTCTCTAAATTTCTAAGTAAAACAAAATACTTGGAGAACACCAAGCTGAATTAAGAATCTCCTATTAAATACTGCAAAATAAAAGCTAACATTGGCTAAGCAATGCTTAACTTCCCCCAAGGTGCTGTGCTAATTTTGTAGCTGCACAGTATATCCAAATCTGTAATTTTCAATTTGTTAGGGCCGTACAGTGTCTGAACATCCTAAAAATTCTATTATCTTTTCAAGTTAATGGGGCTTTACCTCCATTTTAAAAAGTTTTGTTTCACTAAAAAAATTTTAAACCATTAATGGATTGTTTTTCAGTCCTCAGTCTTTTTTTTTAAAATCTATTTGACAATGTCTCAACCTACTGATCAAGTAGGTTCCCTCTGATCAAGGTCCAACCCAGTGCCATGACTCCATGAAGCTTTCCCCAGATCCACCTCTACTCTCAATTTTAACCTCTCATATCTCTGGATATATTACAGACATTTGTTCTATTATTATTTGTATGATTGGTTATTCTTTGCCTAAATTTTATCCTTTCCGCTAGTCTATAAGCTTGTTACAAAAAGTTCTTTAGTAAGGACTGTTTTTTTGTCTTTGCACTTCCACTGTCTAACATAATGCTTTCTAAATTAATACTTAATAAATATCTGATGAATTCAATTCTTTCAAAGATCCAAGATCTCATTGATATGGCTATTTACTCCACTGATGCAGATTGCAATCTCTTTCTATTTCTCAGCAGACAAGTTGTATGAGCTGACTAGGAAAAAAAACGACAAACCTTCCCACTGATGAATCAAGAAGCTGATGTCCAAATGATGGCCACACAACTTCAAGGACAAAAGGATTTATGGTAAGCTATGAAAGTAGAGCAGATCTGACATGGACTTTTCATGGGTTTTCAAACCATACAGAGTCTTAAAATGTCACAAAAAGGCTTTTTTGGAATGGTTTCCTTTAATAGATCTCTGCAATCAGAATTTGAGGATGGTAGTATTACTGTCATATAGATGATCTATAATTTGTTTATAAATTGCCTAAAAACCATTCCTAATGTATAGGCTGTACTAAAATAGGTGGGTGAGGCAGATTAAGCTGGTAAGCCAGTTTGCCAACCCCTAACAGGCCACATCCTGAACAAGAATCTGTGCATGCCAGAAGTGACTGTTCCATCCAGTCATTGGTTTTCTCAAGAGTAGATGGCAATTTTTACACTTTTAACTAGGATTGTCATTGGACTGGGGCCTTCAAGAAACAATTCTAGCCTCCACAGGAAAGGGGAGGAGGTTGCTGAGTGAAACAAATTACATATCTAGAAACTCAAAATTTCCTTATTCATCTCCCACAAAGCCTATCTATTTCAATTCAACGATGCTATTCCTTCCTATCCTTACCAAGGTGAGATTTTAGCTGAAGACCTGAAGGAAGCTAGACGGTCCAGAAATGAAGGACAGTCAGTGAAAATATCTGGAGATGAAAGTTGAATTGTCTTATCAGAGGGATTAATATTAAACAGTTGAAATGTTAAGACTGAGCTTACTGAAAATCAGTAAATGGGGAGTGACTTGAGGAAGAACAACCACAAACAAGGTTATAAGTCTTAAAAAAGTCTAGTGAGGTAACAAGGATCTGAGCCAAGATGGTAGCTAGATGAGTGGGAAGAACATGGCATATAGTTGTAAAGTTGACAAGCCTTGGGATAGAATGGATTTGGGCTGGAGATTAAAGAGCAGAAGGAGTGAAAAATGATAGGTTGTCAGCCTGGGTAATTGAGAAGATGATGGTACTCTAAAAAGTAAAAAAGGGAATTTAGAACAGGGACATGAGTTTGTGGAAAAAGATAAAGACATCATTAGTAAATTTAGAGAGCAAATTCAGTTGGAGATCAGAAGCCAGACTACAGAAAATTAAGAAGAAAGTAAAAGGGAAAAGAAGCCAAGGCAACTAATTATTAGATAACCTTCTTAAGGGGCTTATCCACAAAAGGAAGCAGAGAACTAGTGTACAAACAACAAATCTAGTAAATAGGTCATCGGTGCGGTTCATCAAGTCCATGATAAAAATGCCCCAAGTATCCCTGGGGCATTCCATTTGTTGGGATTCCCATGCCAAAGCTAATCTCTCTTTTTACTACTAAGAAACACTAAGGCCAAGAAAGCAAATCATCCTGTTTGGTATAACATTTTTTTTGTGCTCACTCTCTGAATGAATTCAGCCATAGCAAAATCCCAGAATTGTATCCTACTAGCACCAGGTAGTTCCTGAGCTTCAAAAAGCATCTGATATTATCTATATTCAGGTAATAAAATTCTGCTATGAATTAAACTTGTCTCATTATTGTCGTTGTTAGCCCTAATTGCTAGGGGGAAAGCTCAACGTTTTCATTGGAATACGTATTAAGTTTTGTCCTCTCTAAAGTGGGTCTCCTACTGAAGGGGTTCCCAGAACATGTGTCTAATTTCCCTTCTCTCCAATGGAATAATGAAAGTCTTTTTGTTATCTCCTTCATTTATTCATTCATTCATTCATTAATTTTTTTTCTTCAGAGATAATTGTAGTTGTGATGTGAGCTTTGGTGTTTTTAGAGTTAACAGTGGATACAAAATCTCTATGACTCTGGTCATTTGTACCTCCTTTCTTCAGGTAGTTATTAACAATCATTATTCTTTAGGGCCTGTCATTCAGCCAGTTCTCAATCCACTTTATTATCATCTAAATCATATGATTCTAGCCAACAAGAATATTGCAAATATTGTCATATGTCTTGCTGAAATGAATTTCTGAATTACTGATCATGCATATCTAGAAACCATTTCAAAATAAAAATGAGGTTAGGCTGGAATAATTATTCCTGAAGAATCTATTCTGATTGATTCTTAGGACACTAAAGTCACAAATTCTCTGTTATGTTCCAGAATTTTGCAAGAAATTGGAGCTCATCCAATATAGTTTCATTCAAATGAATGAAATGAATGGTTATGGTAATGGAAATGGTTATCTTAAAATTACATTGGGTATTTTACTACTATTTATCACTACTAAAATTCACTCACTAGTGACCACTTTGAGCTTTTATTGTGTTCTATATTTACTTAAAAGGAAGACAGCTTTCTAAAAAAAAAAATCCCTCTACCCACTCAAAAACACCAGAGATCATGTTAAATTCATCATGACAAATAAACCCTGATAAACCAACTCAAAACTGATATATTAACATTACTTTTACTGCTTCTTTCATAAAAGCATGATTAAACTCCATTGTTTTGTTAACATGTCTCCACTTATTTAAGATGCAGTTATTTACTAAAAGCTTATATCCTCTTGCATAATGATTAGAGGTAAGTGATAAACTGTATTAAGTCCTTTTTGAGGGGAAAGTCATCTCTGTAAACTA
Source organism: Macrotis lagotis (assembly GCF_037893015.1). Taxonomy (NCBI): domain Eukaryota; kingdom Metazoa; phylum Chordata; class Mammalia; order Peramelemorphia; family Peramelidae; genus Macrotis; species Macrotis lagotis. The sequence goes on from NC_133663.1 coordinate 198,329,353, forward strand.
AAATTTTTACAATAATAACCACACTATGGAGTTTATAAAATACATATATTTGATCAGGGCCATTATATTCTCATATTATAATCATTAAAACAACATGTCTTGGGGCGGCTAGGTGGCGCAGTGGATAGAGCACCAGCCCTGGAGTCAGAAGTACTCGAGTTCAAATCCGACCTCAGACACTTAATTACCTACCTGTGTGGCCTTCCACTTAACCCCATTTGCCTTGCAAAAAAACCCCCACAAAAACAACACCTCAAAACAAAACAAAACAAAAAAACATGTCTTGAGATATAATGAACAGATATAATAGCACTACAAAACCCAACAAATTAATACACACACACACACTTATATACATACTTTCAATAGGTGGCTTTGGTCCACTGACTAAAGCTTCTGTGATCTGTGAGGCAACAGAACTATCAAAACCAGAATTTGAAGAATCTGGATCTGGGTCACTGAGAATGCTAGGGAAGCTAGCCTTGCTTTGTGTTGGTAATTCAGACTGCCGTTCTGATGGAGAAAAAAAAAATCTTTTAAATAATATAAAGTTAACAGTTTATTATTCACAGTGTAGTTAGAGCACAGTCTAAGCTTGAATGGGCAGAAATGAAACCCTTAGAGTCTTTCAAGATGTTCCTCCTAAGAAATTGCCTAACAGGGGCTAACATGTCCTAAAATGAATGCTGACTGCTAGACTAAAGAGAAAAGAAAATACAAGCTAGCAAATCATGGGCTAATTAAATAGATAATTGTATTTGACTATAATTTCTGACAAAACCTAACCCATAAAATGAATATGGTCATTGTCATGAAGAAAAATGTTGTTCCTACTGGAAGGAGGAAAAAACTTTTATTTCCTTTAGTTTTTAATGAAAAAAAAATAAGAACACACTGCAAGATTCATAAATAAAAGTAACTGGTGTGTCAGGTTTTTTTTTGCCTACCAGCTTGGAAAATGTTGCTTGAAGCTTAGCAATCCCACTGCAACACATGAATTTTAAATGTACAGAGAAACGTTTTGTGTGGCTAGTTCCAAAGCAGACAGCTACACTTTTTTGCACTTGTGAAAATGAAACGATTGGGAAATCTTCAGTCTAGGTAAAAGGAGACTACAAGCTCAGGTATAGCAAGTGGCCAAATTTCTCAGTCTTTATTTAATTCACATTTTCATTGCTGGACTAGATGTAGTATAAATTTTTCTTAAAGCAAACAAATCATTAAGATAGATTGGGGGGGGGCGGCGCAGCTAGGTGGCACAATGGTTGGAGCACTGGCTCTAGAGTCAGGAGTACCTGAGTTCAAATCTGACATCAGACAATAATTACCTAGCTGTGTGACCTTGGGCAAGCCACTTAACCCCACTGCCTTGCAAAAAAAAAAAAAAAAAGATTAGAAGCTGTTTTGGATTTGATTTCCAATCTACTGAATAGTAATCATAGGATATATTTATTAAAGTTTAAGTGCCTGAGATAATTCACACATTTTGATGCACTATGCCATTTTACTAACTTATGTTAAATACCAAAAAATACATGTTTCCCCATCCATGATCAGTTTGTGATTACATCAATATGTAGCTGTATGAGTACACTAATTTACTCAACCTCAAACAGTTCAGGATCAGTCTTATAAAGATTAAAGTTATGCCTTTATTAACTTAGCATCCAAAATCAAAGTAAAGTCAAAACAATTATAGTAGGTAAGAGTTTCTTGAAATGCTTTGATTTCTAAAGCTTATTAAAGTAAAGCAAACGAACAAATTCTATTGCTATTATTCATTTCAGTCGGGTCTAACTTTTCATAACCTCATCTAGAGTTTTTTTGGTGAAGATACTGGAATTGTTTGCCATTTCCTTTTTCAGTTCATTTCACAAATGAAGAAAATAAGTCAGAGTTAAGTGACTTGCCCAGGATCTTACAACTTTTAAGTCTATTAAGTGTCTGAGGCAATATTTGAGGTCCAGGTATGGTACTCTATTCACTGTGCCATTTACCTGTCTGGTAATGTCCTAGAATCTATTATTCCCTCAATAATAAGGCCATAACGGGCATTATAAAAGTTTAATCATCTTGCAAACACTTCATCCAGTTAACCTAAAAAGTCACTCAGTAAACAAGTACTATGGAATTTATACTGTGGATTCTTTTTCTCACTTAAGGCCATTAAAGAGGTTTATGCAAAACAATAGAGAGTGATGTTAACACTGCTTATCTCTTGCTGTATCTAAAGAGTAATACTTTGACATACATAGTTTGGATCAATACAAGAATTTCGGGGTGGCTAGGTGGTGCAGTGGATAGAGCACTGGCCCTAGAGTCAGGAGTACCCGAGTTCAAATCCAGCCTCATGTGGCCTTGGGCAAGCCACTTAACCCCATTTGCCTTGCAAAAAAAAAAACAACCTTAAAAAAAATAAAAAGAATTTCTCTTAGTCACAGACCCCCCATTAGTCACTTAACCCAATTGCCTTGCAAAAAAAAAAAAAGATATTAGAAGCTGTTTTGGATTGGATTTCCAATCTACTGAATAGTAATCATAGGATATATTTATTAAGTTTAAGTGTCCTAAGATAATATGACACACATTCTGATGCACTATGCCATTTTACTAGTTTCTGTTAAATACCAAAAAATACATGTTTCCCCTTCCATGATCAGTTTGTAATTTTATCAACATGCAGCTGTATGAGTACACTAATTTACTCAGCCTCAAATAGTTCAGAATCACCTTTTCAAGAAGAATAGAAAGTTAGCAAGATCAATTTTCCAAATAGACAAATGTTTGGACAAATAGAAAAAGTCAATATGGATCATAGAAGGGATCTGAAAAATCATACAGGGGCAGCTAGGTGGCGCAGTGGATACAGCACTGTCCCTGGAGTCAGGAGTACCTGAATTCAAATTTGCCTTCAGATACTTAATAATTACCTGTGTGGCCTTGGCCAAGCCACTTAACCCCATTGCCTTGAAAAATCTAAAAAACAACAACAACAACAACAACAACAACAACAACAACAAAAAACTACTATAAAATTTTAGGTTCCAAAAATCTTCAGTTATCGGGTGGGAAATTCACTAACATGATAATCTTGTTTTCCAATGATGGAAGATAAAATGGTTTGGGGGGAGAGAACCTTTGGTAACAAAGGTAAATCAACAGTCAAAATACTGGCAAAGTAGGAGCTGAAAAACATGAAATCTAGGACACCTTAGGATGGAGCAGGAAAGGGCTAAAATAGTTCAGTTACAGAGAAGTTAACATAGTAAGAAAAAAACAACACTATTTTGTTTTCCTGCTATTGACCCAAGATCTGTGATACTGGGGAAGGGGAGGGGGCATAATCAGTTCTTCCTTGGACATGCTGTCTCTTCTCCTTAAGCCTAATCCTTATAATCAGATCCCCTGAAGAGGTAATAAGAGAAGAACTTTCTTTTTTTTTTTGGCAGGGCAATGGGGTTAAGTGACTTTCCCAAGGTCACACAGCTAGGTAATTGTTGAGTGTCTGAGTCTGGATTCAAACTCAGATAATCTTCCTTAAAGCAGTTATGACAATGTCATCTCCTGCTCAAATATGTTTGGTGGTCTGTCTAACTCTAGGATAAACAAACTTCTGAGGTTGGTATTTACTTACTTTCTGTTGGCCTGTTGCCTTACTTTCCCGACATGTCAAACAAGACTAAAATGTGTGAAAGGAAGCAAAATGGCCAACCTGAACTTGGTAAACCTCTTCTGTACTCCATGCCTAGGACAGACTTCCTCTTAAATTCTTTACTTTTTTTTTCTTACAAGGCAATGGGGTTAAGTGACTTGTCCAAGGTCACACAATTAACAAGTATCTGGGGCTGCATTTGAACTCAGGTCTTCCTGTCTCCAGGGCAGTGCTCTATCCACTTTGCCACTTATCTGCCCCTCCTTACTTTCTTTCAAAACTCAACTCAGGTGCTGTTTTCTGGATGATGTTTTTTCTTATTCTTCTATTCTTTATCTTCCTTATTCCCTCCTTCTCAAATAATCTCATGCTTGCTTAGTGGTGCCAGTCTTGTATAATATATGCCTTTCAAGCAGGGACTTCTCTAATTTTGCTGATGTAAGTCAACACCTAGCACAGTGCCTTAGAAACAGTAGGGGCTTAATAAATATTTGATGAGTTGAAGTAATTGACATAGTATACTTCACATAACTAGTGACTAGACTAGATTTTCAGAATACAAACTATGTTAAAAATTTTTCCAAAGTCTTTAAGACATTTTGTTTTCAAACCTTGTTATGTCATTTCAAAAATTAATTATTTCAATGACAATTAAACTAATATTGACTTCACTGAAGATGTAAAATATTGTTTTAAAGAGAAAGACTTTAAATTACATGCAGTATTTCTCTGAGGCATTTAAGAAAACATAGGAATTAGTTAAAACATAAGGTGGTTTTATATGCTATATTGTTAGGGGAAGGTTTTAAAGAAGATATTGTACTCCAAGTACCTGTTTACTTTAATCTTTGTCTTATGGACAAGATAGATAAATTTATCTTTTCAAGATTCAATAAAGAAGTGATTATATGCTAGTTCTTTTCTTACCAGCCAATGCTAGTTGAAGCCCACTGATGTCCACTGACTGAGCCATGTTTCCTACATCCATTAAGGCAATTTGTCGAGGTGTTTTTTTGAAGAGTTCTCTTGGTGGGGCCAGCATTAGCTGGGAAAGAAAAAACTTTTCTGGTGGAGTTATAGGAGGCAAAAATCCTGTAAAAAAAAAATTTCAATGAAATTACTAAGAAAAAGTCTCATCTCTTAAAATTATCACACCCAACAAACATTTAATAGAATGCTTAAAATGTGTAAGACAAGGTTAATCAACAAGAATATAAATGAAAAACAGTCTCTACTTTCAAACAGCTTACCAAACAATGAGATGACATATAAATTATAGCTTAAAGGGATAATATGCCAAAGGGAAAAGTCTAGACTCTGAGATATTTAAGAAGGAAGTATTCAGCTTGAGTGTGAGAAATAGGACTAAGGCTTGAAGGCATTTGCCCATAAACTTTTAAGGAAAGACTATTTGAGAGATGGAGATTGAATTAAGAGGCAGAAAAGAATGGAAAGAAAATTTCAGTTTGGTTGAGATAAGGATAGAAAGGTAGCCTAGAAACAAATTGTAGAGAGCTTTCAATAATGGACATGATATAATTTATTTGGTAAGCTATAGAAAGTCACTTAAGTTTTTAAACAGAGCCAATGTAGAAAGAGTGGTATACTAGGAAAATCATATAGAAGCATTCATCGAAGTCTGTTCTAAATGGAGAATCTTAAAATTTTTTTAAAAATTTTCATTTGTCCCTGAATATCCTGAATTTAATACTATTCAAAATGTTTGTCCTTTAAAAATCCTATCTTTGAATTTAAGAACCTAGCTATTACTTTGGTGTTCTTAACTGCAGAGTATATACTTCCATTTCTCACTAAAGTAATGGTTCTCAAAGTCAGAGACTCAGAGACTTATGAAATAATTACATAAAAAGATGCCCTAGCTGATTGAAGTCCCCTGTTTAAGGGAGTGAAAGAAGAGGGAGGGAAGGGGAAGAGCTACATACGGTGAAACTAATACTGGAATTTCACCAACCAGTTCAAGAGCATTAAGAAGATCACTGGCAGCCCATGAAATAGTCCAAAAAGCAAAAGGTGAGTTGTTCATACTGGTGCCACAATTTCTAAGAAAGTAAGGGGTGAAAGAAGAGGAAGGGAATAATATCATATAAAAGATGTCTTACTTGTTTCCTGCCCCTTGAAATAAACAAATATGTATTATGTGCCTATTATATGTAATGCAGCACTTTAAGATTTCTAAAGCCCTTTCTATCTATGACCTTTGATTCTCACAACAAAACTGTCAAGTAACAGACATATCACTCCCATTTTACAGATTTAGAACCTCAGGTTCAGTAAGATTAACTGACTTAGATATAAGCTCATAAGTGTCAGAAATAATGTAAATCTAGAACTTCGTGACTCCAAATCCAGTACTCAGTGCGCTATATCACACTGCTTCCTATAATTCACATAGGCTTGGAGAGAAAAGGAACTACTCCTATCATCTCTCCTCCTACAAGGGTACTTATTGGATCTAGGGACTTTAAATCTCAGAAAAGTAATCTGTGAATTATAATTTTTGCTTGATACTATTAGGGGTCCAATATGGGTCCCAAAATGAGGGATATCTCAAAAGTGCCAAAGACCCCCAAATCTTAAACAAGAGGCCCAGGTCTTGAGCTTCTTTCCTAAAAGAGCAAACTTGAATCTAAACTCCAAGTAATCAATTCTTAACTTTGCTGCATGGATGTTCATTTTATATATGACTTGCAGTAATCTGCTTTAGAAAAGACATGGTTATGAACTAGAGTGATCCCTACTTTCTTACCATATAGCTGAAATGAAGATTAGATTTTTTCATATAAGGAAGGTGATGTGAAAATTTTATATCAAGTCACAAAACTTAAATCCTAAACCTGAGATTTGTTTCCAAATCAGTTTGGAAATTTGAGATACAAAAAGGTGAAGTACCTTGCCCAAAGGTGCCAATAAAAACTTGGATTAGAGTATCAGTCTCCTAATTACTAGTCCGGGGCTATTTACACAATGGCATAAAACTAGAAAAGTAATCTTTAAAGAGAATTCTTAAATTCTCTAACCTCTGCAAATCCATTCATTTATGGGACCTAAAAGTTAGGGTAGAGCCAATCTGTTTCATGTTATTCTGAATAAAAGTTGATTTCCATTCCAACCTCCTCATAGATGCTAAAGTGAAATTCCTAAAATAAAAGGCCTGATGGTATCACTCACTGGTTTAAAAAGCTCTTAGCATCCACTAATAATGGCCAAAATAAAAACTTCTCATTTGGCAATAAAGTCATTCACAAGTTAAAATTTCCAACTATCATATATTACTCCCTTTCATGCATTGTGTTTCAGCATATTGTTGATACTAGGTGTTCTGGATCCTTTTGGCTGCTACTGCTTCTTCTTCCAGAAATTACTTTGTATAAATTTTGTATTTATACTTGCACAGAATACAAATTCCTTGAATGAAAGTACTGTTTCATTTTTATCTCTGGATTCTCAGTGTCAAGCACAGTGTCTGAGATAGTTAATAAATGCTTACTAATAGGTACTTAACAAATAACAGGTACTTAAACGCTTACTGACATCCTTTACTATAAAACAGTGCTTTTTGAGGCATGTATTTTTGACTCTTCAGTTAGAACACCTAGGTAAGTCAATTAATTCACTCCAACAAGCAGATATTAAGTGAGGACCACAAACAAAACCTGGGGCTAATGCCAGGGGTACTAAAGATAAGATGAAAAACAATCCCTGCCCAAAAAACTTAGATTCTGCTAATGGGATGCAAAATGTAACCAGATAAATATATACAAGATAACTTCAAAAAGGAAAAAATGTATTTCTATAGAAGGTGGCCCATCAATTAAACCCTGAAGAAAATTAGAAAAGGAGTATACTTAGTCACAGGGAGCTTCATGTAAAAACACAGAAATGAGATACGGAATGACAAGCCCAGAAACAACAAATACTAGTTTAGCTGACACATGTGCTATGAAATAATGGAAAGGTAGGACTTTGGAAAGTTTTAAAATGTTAAACACCTGTATTTTACCTAAAAGCAATAGTAAAATACTGACAGATTTTGAGTACAGGGTCTAAAATGGCTAAATTGTACTTTAGGAAGGTTATTTTGGCAGGAGTATTTTGGGGGTCCAGTGTTGGGGGATGGACTGGAGAAGAGAGAACAATATTTTTTGGAGAAGGTTGAAATAATCTGAGCAAGTGGTGATGAGGCCTTGATTCAGAAATATCTGAGAGAAGAAAAAAGGGAAAAGATGTGAATTATGTTATGGTCACAAAACTTTGGCAATTGCCTGGCAAATGTGAGAGAATATCAAACACAGAATGACTTTAATCTTGGAAACTAGGTGACTGGAAGGATGATGGTACCCTCAATAGTAATATGACAGAGGAAAAGATTTCAGAAGAAAGATAATGGAGTTTACCTTTGGATTTGCTGTTTAAGATGTCCAACGAACAGGAAGTCAGAGATACTGCTTCACTAAAAGACCTGAGCTTGAATTCTACCTCAGATACTTTCTATTTTTGTGACCAACCTTATACAAATCACTTAAGCTCTTCCAGGTTGTTTTTCCATCTTTAAAATAGGGATAATAATAGTCCCTATCTTACAGGGTTGTTGGTGAAGAGCAAATAAGGTAATATATGCAAAAACCTTAAAGGGCTATACAAAAACTTAGTATAGGTAGGCAGTTGGTGATACTAGAATGGTGTTCAGCTGAATTATAAAGTCAGGAGTCTAGTAGTGGATATAGAAATCGAAGTCATCTGAATAGATGATGCTTAATCTGATGCGAGAGACAAGAAAAGAGGGTCCAAGGCAGAGCCTTGAGATGTACCTGCAATATGAGGAGAAAAACATGGATGGTGACTCAGCAAAGAAGGCTGTAAAATATGACAAATTTACCATGGTGATTAAAATGGTAAGACTGAGAAATTACTCCAAAATATCATATTGGAGAAAGATGCTTTAAAGCAATGGTGACTCAAGGAATAATTACTTTAAGGACAAAGAGGAGACATGGATAGATTTCCCATGTGTGCATTTACTTCAACATTTCATTACTTCATGTTTTATATGATTGCACATATATAACCTATATCAGATTAGTATCTAAGGCAAGGAGGAGAAGAGAGAAAGAAAAGTAGAATTTGGAACTCAAAACTTAAAAAAACCACAAATGTTAAAAACAACATAACTGGGGGAAAATTATTCATTTCTTTTCCTTGCCTCATTACAAAGAAACTGACTTTAAAAATACCACATGGATTGCAGACACCTAAAGAAATGTAAGAAGACCTTTCTTACCCCCTCAATTGTTTAAATCTATTCTTGCCTCCAGAAAGGAAAACTGAATTTTTGTCTGCTTTTCAGTTTCCTGTGACAACTGTCTTCCAATTAATTTAATTCTTATTTTTATGCAATTTGTAAACACAGTTAAGATTTATATTCAAAGGAGATTGGAACATTAGAATCATTTTCCAGAAATAAGTGTGCCTCAAGACTGCCTTCATTGCCTTCAGGGTAAGATGTGAAAAAAAACAAAAAGGCTTCTCAATGTTTTCTGATTAGTATCGTTATTTTTTTAAACTTTTTCCTACTCCAGTTTTACTGTGTGCCCTTGATACTTTTTAGATGTTTAGAAGATGTGGAAAATGTCAGATAATGGTCATGTATTACATATTCTTTATTAAACTAGAATTAATCCTCCAGCCACAGATCCACTTCCAAGATTAGGGAATTTCTAAGTTGATCCTTTCAGGAGAAGGGTGGGAGGACGGGGAAGAAAACTCCTCCAAAAGAAGTTGTTCATCAGTCTTAATCCAAGATCTTATAAGGCTAGAAAACCGACCCTCCATTTGCTTGCTGAAATATATGGCCTCCCTTACAAAAAGAAAGGTAGTACCCCATCCAGATAAAGAGAAGACAGGATTTTTCATGGAGCAGAGCTTTATATGGGACACTACTCATTTTTGATGATAAGCTCCTAGGGGAGATTCTGAACCTGGAATCTGTGAACTTTTGTTTGATAACTGTTTCAATATAATTGGTTTCTTTTGCAATCCTCCCTCTACAGTTTTTTCGTGCATTTGAAAGCATCCTTCTAAGAAAGAGTCCATAGACTTCACAGGTCTGACAAAAAGATTCACGACAAACAAATACAATTAAAGAGTCCCTCCCTGACGGGGCACAACCCCCGCCTGTAAGGCGGAGGAAATATGTCTGTGGGAATGAAATGCCAGGTTCGAGGTCGCCCGGGAAGCGGAATCGAGGGGCTCCAAATCTGCTCGGCTCTCGCCCAGGGCGCACTTCGGGCTCCCGGGGTGGGGGCGCGGCGGAGCTGCGTACCTGAGAGCGGGGGCCGGTCGGGCTCCTGGCCGCCGCGGCCGGGGGACGCCGGGTTGAGCAGGTGCGCGAAGCTGGCTGCGAAGGGGTTGGCCGCCAGGGGCTCGGTGCGGTACATCTCCCAGAGCAGGTAGAGGGCGGTGAGGCGCTGCGCCGCGCTGGGCAGCAGGTCCGGCTGCTGGAGCAGCATCACCAGCACCGAGCCCAGGCGGAAGTGGTCCGCCTTGCTGAAGTAGTGGTGGAAGGCGCTGGACAGGCCCTCGAAGGTGCTGCCGCCCCCGGCCTCCTCCGAGATGATGCCCAGCAGGCTGGAGAGCTCCTTGGGGGACAGGCTCATCCTGCCCCCGGGCCCGCCGCTACTGCTGCTAGCGGCGCCGCCGGGCCCAGAGCCCCCAACCCCGCCGCAGGAGGAGCCCCCGGGGCCGCCGGGCCCGGGCCCCGCCGCCGCTGCCGCGGCCTCCTCGCCCCCCCGCGGCTCCGAGGCGGCCAGGAGACTGCAGGGCGCCGGGCTGCCCCCGCCACCGGGCATCAACCCTCCCGCCGCCGCCGCCGCCGCCGCCGCCGCCGCCGCCTTCTGCCTCGCGTCCTGGCCTTGGTCCTGGCCCCGGCCCCGGCCCTGATCGGGCCTAAACGCCCGGCTCCGTCGCCCCCGCCGCTTCCGTCCGGCGCCGCCGCGGCCACCGCCACCGACGAACAGACTCCCGCTCCCGCTGCCACGGCCGCTGCCGTCCTGCCGCTTCTCGCTGCCGTAAAGACCCGCCGTTAGACGACAGTGTCGCAAAGCAAAACACGTAGAACTGGGCAGAGGAGGGAGACGGAGCCGGGAGCCGAGGATCCCAAGAGGCGGAGCGGAGGCGGAGGCGGAGGAGGAGCTGGGGAAATGACGTAACGGAAGGGGCGGGGCCGGAGGGAAGGCTCGAGCCGGGAGAGGAGGCCGAGGATGGGCGGGCCAGGGACGAAAGGCCGAGGGCCCGGGCGGACCCAGTGAAAAGCGAGCGGGTTTTGTTCCTGGGGGCGGGGCGAGTCGAGGCCGCCGCCAGGAAGACTTCCTCCATTCCCAGAGGAGCCTCGGGGCGGCGCGGCGCGGCGCGGCTGCGCAGTGGAGCGCGCCGGCGGGCGGCCGTTGGCTTCCGTTGGCTGAGAACGGCTGGGGCCCGTCGGCCCCCTCTCCCGCTGTTCGGTCGTGCGCGGCTGTCTACGCCCAGCCGCGGGACTGGGCCGCCGTGGGAGCGACTGAGGCCAGATTTGAACTCTGGGCGCGTTCAGAGGTCACAGCACGGGCCCGCACTCTCACCTCTGCACCGGCTGGTCATGGGGGGCGTTTTTGTTGGTTGATTGTTCACTTTGACCTGAGGTGCCAGCCGTGTGGACGATGCCACAAGTGAGCGCCCGTGCGCGGGCCCATGGGCAGCGGTTACTCGGGTCCGCATCAGCCGGTGGCCCTTCATGAAGCGCCTGCGCAGCGCTAGGCGCCGGGGAGCGGAACGGCCCAGGACCCAAGGGGACAGGAGACGGACCAGACAAGCCGGCTGCCCTCGCCCTTGTCAGCCCCAGGGGCCACTCCCCAGACAGACAGACAGACAGACAGAACTCGGTTGTGTGCTTGCAGGTGCCTCATCGCGGTTGTACGCGTGCGCAGCCGCCCCGGGGCGTTAGGTGAGGAGGACGTGGACGGGAAAGCTGGGGGTAGCGGGGGTGAGTCGTGGTACCCTGAAGCTATCCCAGGGTTTCATTAGGCCACCTGACTCAAGATGTCTGACACGTTAGGAGGAGTGCCCCCCCATATATCTCTGTTTTATACCTTATGTCACAAAAAAGCACAAAAGTCTCCTTCCCCCTCCCCTGTCTCAGTGTGTTTGTGAAAGCTTGTGGCTGTTGACAGCATTAAGGAGTTTGAAATCATTCAGAAAACAGGATTGCGGCCAGTCCAGACGCGGGTTTTCTATTTTTCTTGGCCCAAGAGGGATTTAAAAGGGTCTCACATCACCAATGACATAGGAAGGGGATGTTTTCATTTACAAGCGAATTGGATTTAAATTAGGCAGGTCTGCACAAAATCACCAGTCTCATTCTCTGTTCTGGAGTCCAGGGGCAAGATATAGATCGGGGTGACTGCAGATGACCCCAGATGCAGTGGGAGCCTTTCCATGCTAAGGGCTTTCCCAGGTGTCAGTTTGAGGCAGTAGCCCATCAGGGATTAAAACTAGGTAAGAAACAAGGCTAAAAAAAGGTCTCTTTTACCTCCTAAAAAAAATCTGGGAGGGGAAGATCCTCAAGAGTTTTTGCCCAGAATAGAAACAATTGCTATGTATACACCCATTCTGAGCTATCAAAACTGCGACAATGATCCAGTAAGGTTTGGGCTAGGACCTGTTGTTGACCCTGCATGGAAGAGTGATTTGGATTTAAGGCCTGGAACAGTAGCTCCACTTAAATCTCATTGGGTTTTATCAAAGACTGTTTTTTCCCAGTGCAGTGTTTCAAGAAACCGTAAATGAAACTACATGGGGCAAAAGAGTTAATTGTCCCGTTATTTTTTAAAGAAGGGAATAAGGAAAGAGAAAAAAAAAATTTAGCCCTAAACCCCAAGATATCTTGGGATCAAAATGTATATTCCTTTGGGCAGAGCTCCCACAGGATTAATTGGAGATAAATGAGGGGCAGCTAATTGGGGCTGTGTATAGAAAGCCTGGCCTGGAGTCTGGAAGATTTGAGCCCACATCCAGCCTCAGACACTAGCTCTGATCATATGACCCTATGGGCAAGTCACCATTTGTCTCAGTTTCCTTATTTGCAAAATAAGGAGAGGGAAAGGGCAAATCATTTCTGAAACAAGAATAAATAATTGAGAGAAGACCTGTAAATTAAGAGGAAAGATTAGGAAAGATTCCCTGCAGTAGATGGGATTTTAACTAGTACTTGAAGGAAGCCATAAAAATCAATAGATGAAGATGAGGAGGGAAAACATTTCAGGCACAAAAGCCTCCATGCCTGGAGCCAAGAGATGAAATATCTTGTTTTTGGAACAATATCATTAGATCACAGACTATAAGGTAAAGGTAGAGGACAGGGTTTGAGACACCTGGAAATTTGGGGAATGGGTTGGTAGGTTATGAACAGTTTTGAATACCAAATACTGAGAATTTTGCATTTGAACTGGGTCATAAAGAGCCATTTGAATTTATTAGGGGATAGGGTGTTGGTTAATATGTTCAGATGGGAGCTATAGGGAAATAAGTTTGATAGCTGACTGGAGGATGTGCAGCTGGATTCAGAGGTCAGCTGGGAGAGGGGAGAACCTAGAGATAATTGTGGTTCTTTTAAATGAGTAAATCACAGAGCTCTCTGACCAAGAATGTAAGAATAAAAAGAAACTTCATTACAAAGGTTACCACAAGTAAATAAGCAACTGAGAGTTGGCCAATTAAACTTTCCTACCAAGGTTAAGAGAATCCCCCCCCCAAAAAAAAAGTAGCCAAAGGAGGTATGATAGTTGTTATAGCAACTGGGCTGAAACAGGTGGCTTCTGTAGAAAGGGAAAGGAGGGCTTTTTCAAAGAATTATTGGGGGAGGGATCATGTTGAGTTAGGGGCAGGACTAGGAGATACCAGAGAAGGACTAGCTTAATGCTTGTCAAAAGGTTTTATTTCTGCATGTTTGAGGGATGCAGAGTTTTAGTTAATCGTAAATTCTTAAAGTTAAGCACCTTAACTGAAGGTGTCAGCTTGACTAGGAGTTAAGGTCTGTATTAACCTTTGTTTAGGTAGCCTTAAGGAATTTATCATGTATAACAATGAGAGCCTGGTGAGATAACTTGGAGACATTAGGTAGAATTTCATATAGAAATGGAGAGGATTTAACTTTTAACAGAGTGCCTATTTGCTTAGGTACATTCCTTTGCTTATAGGTGGTTTGCTTGAAAGGAACTGAAAGGAAAGGCTTACATTTGTCTCTTAATAGAAAAAAAAAGGGAAAAGATTGCAATATTTCTTTCTGCCCAAAGTTCCCCTGCTTCATATGGATTGGAATGGGAAGAGACTTGAGGCAGGTAGAGCCACCACTGGCTATTGGAATAATCCAGACATCCAGACATAAGATGATGAGCACCTTTGCCAGAGGAGTGTCAGTGTCAGAGGAGAATACAGAACATATACTCAAGAGATGTTGCAAAGTTGACATCAACAGGCTTTGACAAAAGATGGGCTATGGGTGGGGGTGAAAGATTTTGAGTAATCTAAGGTGACTGGGAAGATGATATTGCCCTAGATAGTAATAGGAAAGTTAGGAGGGGAGGGAGTGTTTAGAGGGAAAATGAGTTCAGTTTGGGACATGTTGAATTTAAAATGTTTATGACCAGTTGGAGATTTATGAATGTCAGCAGATAGATGAAAGACTGAAGTCAGCAATGTCTTGATTGAAATGTAACAGGGTAAACTGAGGCAATTCTCTGAACAAGATATTTATTAATGGAGTGCAGAACCTATTAATAAAGTGCTCTTACTGTCTGCCTTTAAGTCCAGGTATGTCTTCTTTCTAATCATTTCTAATACATTCAGGTATGTCTTCTTTCTAATCATTTCTAATACATCATTGGGACCTTCCCTGGTAATGGAAAGGTGATTGGTGGATATTTTAATGAAGAGGTGGTTAATAATTCTCAGTTCCTTCTCCCCTGCCCTCCCTTCCCATCTCCCCAATAGGAGAACTAATCCTCAGGTGAAAGGACTAATGTAAAGGTAAGGAAAGTGGGCTGGCCTTCAGATATGGCTAAAGAGTGCTAATTGTTTTATGAGATCCAGCTGCCTCTAGCAGTTGTCAAAATTAATAGTTTTTATAGCCTATGCTACTGACCAAGGTCTAAATTCTCCATCTGTAACAGGATTATGAGTTTGGAATTTCTATCTCTCCTTTTGTTACTTGTTCTAACAATCACAGGAATGCAGATGATTAGAATTTGGGAAACCTGGCTTGTTTTCTTTGTGAGAGTCACTTAGGTTTCTGGTATTTGTTAAATACTGAATCAGGTAAGAGATAGTCATCTTCTTATGTAATGTAAGCATAATGTATTTGTGAGCAAATGATCAACCTGATTCATTAGCTTCTAGAAACTTTAATGATCCCCTTGTTCTTTTTTAATGCATAAATAATACCTCTCTTTTTGGTGTGATCATCTTGGATAGATGACCTCCAACTATAGGTTTACAGTAGTAAGAGAATAAGACTTCGTGTTTAACCTATATTTTCTGTCATTTTCTTTTAACACTAAGTTTTTTTTTGAATAAGATTTACAGGTTTTGTGCTATGACAGTGATTTGAAGAGGGACAGGTCCTCCCAATCATGACTCAAATCTAATAAATTTTTGCCTGAAGAAAAGAGGCCTGTAACTTTTCGGTTCCTTATTCTATTTCAAACTCATGGTTTGGTTGAAGTTGAAACATTTTCTAAGGTTATCTAAATATGTTTAAATGAAAAATCTTGTCTCTCTTGA
The DNA here is from genome assembly GCF_037893015.1 of Macrotis lagotis. Lineage (NCBI taxonomy): Eukaryota > Metazoa > Chordata > Mammalia > Peramelemorphia > Peramelidae > Macrotis > Macrotis lagotis. The sequence continues at coordinate 198,344,831 of NC_133663.1, forward strand.
TAGGAATTTTCTCTGTTTGGCCTCTATGGCCTCTGGCACCATTCTGCTATTTTCTGGTGCACTCTGTTCATTGTTTTGGGCATCCTGCCTCTGGTATCCAATATATGAAACTGTTCAGGTGACCCCACCCTTTGTGTATGTTTGTTCAGGTTTCTGTGTGTGTTTATTGCTTTTATCGTTTTCATTTTCTTTTCTTTTCCTTTTTCTTTTCTTTTTTTGCAAGACAATGAGGAGTTAAGTGACTTGCCTAAGGTCATACAGCTAGGATTATTAAATGTCTGAGGCTGAATTTGAATTCAGATCCTCCTGGCTCCAGGACCAGCATTCTATCCACTGCACCACTCCTCTTGCTTTTCTTAATATTGATATTTTTGTTATTAACCAGAATGAGAGTGTAGAGATGGAATTTCTTCATATAAACTTCAATCACTTGACTCCCTTATTTCTTCATGTAAGGCTAACATTACCCTTTAATTTGCACCAGCCTTCAGAGCGGGCTACCCCTAGGAAGGCTCAGAGGATTTCCTGCCCTTTCTCCCTTGGAGATATTGGTGACTGATGAATGATGAGATTCTTAAAATTCTCTTTGCTCTCTTAAAAAAATCTGTTTCTACCTGGGTTGTTTTGTTTTCTCTGTGCTAGTTGTGTTATTGTATTTTCCCAAATCTGTTCTGATTTTTATTTTCTCTCCCCTGCCATGTAAGTGGCTTCTAGCCTCCTGTCATTTCTCTACTTGGTTTTTTTTTTTTTTGTTTGTTTTAAGCTAGAAAATAGGGAAAGATTGGAATCCTCCTTCAAAATTTGCAATTCAGGCACCATGGATCAGTTTAATCCAGAAATTGCAATTTTGAGAGAGGAAAGCCTGTTTTTCCTATTCCTAACTTTAATTTGGGCAGTATCTCAGAGATCGCCCATTTGTTTCTTAAACTTTTCTTTGGTAACTTTTACTGTGCAGCTTTCTCTTCTTTTTTTCTCATTTGTGTTGGAAACTGTTCTCATTCCCTCACCTCTGTTTCCTATAAATTTAAAAGAATATAGTAATACTATCTCCTATTTTGAAAACTTAAGTTTGTTTTAAGAAAATGGAACTCAATATAATAGAGAAATATTTCAGTTTTTGATTGGCTATTTTAAAATTATATAAGTTAAATGTAAAATACAATGTTGAATTGAAAGGTATTTTGTAGAAATTAATTTTACTGCAAATTATATATGAAACCCATCCATTTAAAAAAATTATTATAAATATCTTTCTTGGTCATCACCATACAAGACAGGAAGTAACTTGAAAATATTGTGTTGTTACTTTTATGAGTAATTTATCAGACTATAATTTGAATAGATTATGACAGTTTTTATAATTTGATTTTTAAGACCAGTTAAATATATACATATATGAATCAAAAGACAAATTTTAAAATCTTTCTGGGAGTATGGAATCCAGATTTAAAATAGTTTTAGATGTGCTTATATTTAGGCTAAATTAAAATCCCAACATCATAAAAATAAGCACAGCACTAATTTGAGGAACTTTCTAGGAGAGACCAAGTTCTAGAACTGGAGCTAGTCAAGTAATTAATTAAGCAGGTTAAATGAATTTTTATACACGTGTTTGATGACCCAGGGAATTGAGAGATGGAAGTATTAATATTTTGGAAAGATACACCGTACCTGTGTAGCTCAGTGAATTGTTATCATTATCAGAGCTGGGGAGTGGTGTCTCATTGTCAGTTGTCCCCACCCCTCTAGGTTTTCAGAGTCTGTCAGAAACAACAACATAACTGTTGTTGGGGTCACAGTAGTAATAGTAGTTGTCATTTCAATTATAATATGTCCAGACAAAAGTAAATCCACATATACCAGAAAGAAACACAGAGACAACATATAGCAAACTTCATCCTCACGCCTATGCATATTAAACTCTGTAAAAATTTCATTGTCATCATTTATAATTTCTGTTGCCTTTTCCTATACAATCTTGGTTCTTCAATAGTTTTTTTTACTGCTCAATTGCTGTAATTCAAAGCTTGCGTAGGTGTATGACTGCCTCCTGAGGAGCAGTCAGCACAGGGTGTGGGGAGCATATGGGAAAGAGAAGGCAGGCTAGCTGAATCCTAGCTTTGCTAATTTTTCTCCCTTATTGTTAATCAAAGCTTTTGACTATGATCACTCCATATCCTTGCTTCATCTCCTGGCAATTACCGACACAGGGAACTTTACCTCTTTTAGGGAGGGTTAGTGGTCTAAGAGTATGGATGAAACAGTGTCTTATCAAATGAGAGGAAGGGTTGATAAAAGTGACATACCTTCTTTTGAAGGCAAGGAGAAAAAAGGCAAGATCACATGATTAAGAAGGCTAGAATTTAATATTTTAAAGGATCAGCATTTATTTCCTGGGTTTAGTGCATGGGCAAAATAATATTTAATTTTCAATTTATTTGGGTAACAAAACACAATCAAAGCACAGTATTCAATACTTCAACAGGATAATAATAAGAACAAGAATTTCTTTTTCTCATTCTTGTTTTTTCTTCTATGTTTGGCATATTTTCCCTTAATACTTTCTAACTTGCAAATTAAGTCTCTTGCTTAAAATTTCAGATAAAAATATATGTTGAAATATCCAGAGTAAAGAAAGCACATATGCTCAAAACTTTCCAAAATTATATTTATTCAGTATACAACCATTAGCCACAGTACATCTACTATTCCAGATAAATACAATTGGTATAGATAAACACATTATTTATATGATATGAAATTTTAGAGCTGGGAAAAAAATCAAGCACATTTACCAAAAAGAAGTCTACATATAAATAGTTAATCATTAAGGATGATCATTAAAGATCTCCTGCAATCTTTCACAATAACTAGGATTTCTAAGTATTGTAGGAGGAGGAAAAAAGCACATCTGTTCACTGTGAAGAAATAATCAGCATATAAAACTAGTTGGTGTTTCTCTAAAGCATCAATCAAGAAATTCATTTTTGGGTCCAAAGATTAAATAACTAATGCCATTCAATTTTTAAATGTTCTCCATAAACCTCAGCTTACTGACCAAGCATTTAAGAGTCCCATTGTGTATTCAGAAGAAAAGGAAACATGATTTATACCAAATTCACTTTCTATACTCTTGCTAGTCAGTATCAGTACGTATTTCCACTCCATGTCACATAATTCACTTGATGTAAAAAATAATTTAAAAAAATTTGTATTTCTATTTAGGACAGACAGGAAGAAAAAATGTTTTATAGGCAATTCATTTTTTAAATTTCAATAATGGTGAATATTATATTTGTTATTAAAAAAATACTCAAAGCCAGTGTAGAGAGAAGAGTCCTTCACATTAGTTATGTATTTGTATGCATGTGATGATTGAGTTGATTGAGTTAGAGTTTTAAATCATAGCAGTAAAGCAAAGCAAAATGGACTTTTTTTTTTTGCTTGCATGTACTTAGGGATGTCACTGGTATAGTTCTGTCACAAATCAGGTATTCCTGGTTAAACAGAATATCCAAATAGAAGAACTTGGTTTAAAAAGTCAAATGGTAGATGTTCATTTAAATGAGGAAGAAGCACTGCTTACCCAGGAAATTTGATTATGGCATACATATTTATATTTTGGCATTATTTGTTTTGCAGTGATTAATCATTTTTAAATGAAAATGATGAATACAAGGAAATCCAATTATCAGACCATTCTGAGGTAATGGGCTTCATGTAGATTTATAAACTTCAAATTATCTAAATATAAATAAAATAAATTCATAATTGCTAATAGAAATTAAACAAATTTATTGAGTTTTAAAATATAATCAGACAACCTTCCCAACCTTGTTTCATTATATTTACTACCAAGGTATTGCACTCAGCCAATGATAAAACACGTGCAGCTAAATTAAGATATGATTCAAATTTTGTACTCATCAAAAACTGAATTTTTCTTCTCCAGTATTTCATTTGGCCTTAGCAATTCAGAAGTTAATTCATGATTATAGTCTGGAAAAGGGAACTGAGAAAGGAGAAATGGTAATCAATGAGCATTTATGAAATGCCTTTTGGGTGCTTAGCATTGTCTTTTAACTACCAGGGTTCACTATACTTCTTAGAGACTGCAGTCACTTAATGTGAAAACTATTGGATTTATAATCAGAAATCCTAACTTGGAAACCAACTAGGTCAATTTTTTAGTTGTGCCATTTTGGGGCAAGAAATTTAATCCCTTCATGTTCCTCAGATTCTAAATCTATAAAATATGTGTGATACTGCATTTCAGAATTGTTTTAGAACTAAATGCAATTATGTAAATGAAGCATTTGCAAGATGTAAAATGATACACATAAGTCAGTGATGATGATGTTGCTTCATTTTTTTTTCACTTATTTCCATGGCATTCATAAAGATACATTACTAGGACAAATTGTTGCCTTCTTAATATTATTTGTTCAACAAACACATGGATTTCAGATAAATTTTTTTGAGGTAGACAAAAATATATTATTATTATAGAATATTATTAGTCTTTCTTTCCCCTATGTTTCTATTTTCTTCAGTTCTTCTCATTGCTTACTGCCAAATAAATAGCAACAGCTCAAATAAAGTTTGACTAATTACATGAAGATTATACACGAACTCTAACAGTTTTCTTTGGTTTCATTTGATATGTTGATAGTGCTTGTCAACATTAGATAACAGATAGCATGACCCCTTAAAGAGAAAAAAGTCAACAGATCCTACCAAGAAAAAGAGAAGATTCAAAGAAGTTTTCCACTGCAGACATTGTGGAATATCTTCAGTGAAGGTCTGTCTCTTTGGGGGAAAAGGGGAAGAAAAGTCCATGAGGTAGGAAAACAGGGAAAGCCAGCAGGCAGCTTTTAACCACAGTGTAATCCAGGTCCCGACAGCTTAATAATAACAGAGGTCCCAGCAACTAGCAAGTCAGTAGGGAGGATCTCAACTCCAAACAAAGTCTGAACCCTGAAAATGCCAGGGTAAAAGACAGGACTGGGTCAGGAACAATCCTCTTTTAAGTCAGAATCTGGACATAAAAGAGGGGGAAACAAAAGCCCTCTGCAAAGCAAAGACCTGGATAGGCAACATCTTGGCCAACAACAAGTCAGGGATCAGACCCCAGCCCCAGCAAAATAAAAGCTTGGATCTCTACTCCATATACCCCAGGAGCAGAACTTCAACAACAAAGATGAGCAAAAAAAGCTAAAAGAGCACTCATAAAGAAAAATGGAAAAAAGAAATGAAAGTCATGCAGGATAACTGTGAAAAACTGACCTGAGAATTCAGCAGCTTTAAAAAGGAAACACAAAAGGTAATTGAAAATCCTAAAAATCAGAATTGAACAGTTAGAAACCAATGAATCTACAAGGCTGCAAGATTCCATCAAATGAAACAAAAAGGTTGAAAAAATTGAAGAAAATGTAAAGTACCTTCTAGGGAAAATGAATAACCTGGAAAACAGATCCAGGAAAGATAATCTATGAATCATTGGACTACTAGAAAGCCTGGACCAACAAAAGAACCTAGAAAGCATCATGCAGGAGAATATAAGGGAAATCTGCCCCAAACTACTAGAACAAAATAACAATATACCAATTGAAAGAATCCACAGAACCCCCTCCCAAAAGAGAGTCCAGATTAGAAACTCTAAGGGCTGTAATAGCCAAATTCCAGTTCCTTTGAATAAAAGAGAGAATGTTGCAAACAGCAAAAAAAATTCAAATACAAAGGGAACATGATCAGACTAACACAGGGCCCATCAACCTCAACACTAAAGGACTGGAAGAACTGGAATAACATATTTTGGATTGCTAAGGACCTGAGATTACAACCCAGAATGCACTACCTTGAAAAATTCAGCATATACTGTCAGGGAAAAAGAAATGAAATACAAGACTTAACAGAATTTCCTGACACAAAGACCAGAACTGAACAGAGAATTCAATCACCAAATACATGACTGAAGAGTTAACATAAAAAAGGGAAATGAAAAAAAAAAACTTTTTTTAGGTTTTTTGTTTTTGCAAGGCAGTGGGGTTAAGTGGTTTGGCCAAGGCCACACAGCTAGGTAATAAGTGTCTGAGGCCGTATTTGAACTCAGGTACTCCTGACTCCTGGGCTGGTATTCTATCCACTGTGCCACCTAGCTGCCCCTAAAACCAAAACTTTTAAACAAATGTTGGCCTCTAAAAAGGAAGATATAACAATTTTAACTGATTAGAACTTTACTTCTCTAAGGATAATTAGAGGGTAGAATATAATTGAAGAGAATGAACTTAAGGGATATAGGTTTAATTGGATCTTGTCCCTCATTTGAAGAAGTTCAAGATCACATCACTATGTTTGAGATAAAAAGCCCTGGCAAAAAAAAAAGCAGGAAAAAAGTCATCATTCTGCATTTAACTCTTCATATATTGCATTTCTGTTATTTTTGTTTGTATAGTTAAAAAGTCACATAATAAACAATATTATGATGTAAAAAAAGTTTGCATTTGCAAACATTGGAAAACTTTCAAGAAGAGCTCTAAATGACCTTATTTGAATGAATCAATGTCTTCAACTTCTCACAATATAATTTGGAAAAAATGCTTTATCTGCATAATATATTCAAGTTCAATATTAGATGGTTCTTTCAGTGAAACAGAATATTCAAAGAAGAGTATAGGAAAAGACTTTGAATTCAAAGGGACAATAGAATTAAAATCAATCAAGAAATTGTTGTTTAAAAGTATTATTAAGAAGAATGGTATGAAGAATAATGTGCTCTTTCAGTTTTTTCTAATTTTTTTTTGTCAGCACATGCATTAGAATAGCTATACTATTCCCTTGATTCTGTTCAAATTGAGGAGATATTCTCCCCATGATCAAACTTCTTCAGAGCAGAATAAGAAAAATAACATTGAAGGTCATATTCAATAGCCTACAAAAATTAGATGATATTTTCATCAGTTTCAAAAAAATAAAATGCTTGTATGGTTTCCATCCTGATTGAATTTTTTCAGCTGAAACAAGTGTTTCTGGAGTTACTGCAGAATTAACACTTTTAACAGGGAAAGAATGCTATTACTTGAAAATGTCTTTATTATACTCTATTCTTTGCATTTATAGGAGAAACCTTGAAGTCTCTTGTTTTTAAAAGGTATTATTAGACTTTTTTTTCATTATATAGAAGAAAGGATGTCCCTTATGAAAACCCATATTCAAACATATAAGTTGCTGGCAGCCCCAAAAGCCTACTGAGACCTTCCTTAATGTGATACAATGAAAAGAATAGGCAGAATGAGGAACTCATGAAGTGTACTGAACACTGCAGGATGTTCCATCATTCTGTAGAAATTTATTCATTGAAAAGGAAACATCCTGTGCTTGAGGAGCTTGAAAGGAATGTATGATAATGAACTGCATTTGGTCTAAGGCAAGTTGGACTATATAAAGACCTAATAGTCTAAGTAAATCAGCTGCTATTCCAAACAATATTGGAGTTCATTCAAGACAGCCCTATTTGATTACTGAAATAAAGAAATCCCTTCATTGTTTTGCAATATTCTTCCAGTATTTGCTGCTATTCCCATTATTCTGTCCCAATTGAGGGAATATTCTCCCCAAGAACATAGCAGAATATAAAGAATTACATTAAAGATCCTATTCAAAAGACTGAAAAACCTGATTGTTTCCCTCAGTTTTGAAGAATAGAATGAGAGGGAGCATAACTTGTTTAATTTCCACTCCCATTCCATTATTTCAGCTGTAATAAGCCTGTCTGGAATTACTGCATAAAAAACACTTTTAATGGTGAATAAAATCTATGATTTCAAGACAAATTTTTATTCTCTTCCTTTTAATAGAAAGTCTTTCCTTTTTGTATTTTATTAGAATATTTTCTCTGTTCTTTATTGATGACATTTTCAGCCTTAAGTTTTTTGGAAAGCAAAAAGATTTTATTTTTCCAATTATATACACTGGTAGTCATTCAACATTCATCCATTTGCAAATTTATAAGTTACGCATTTTTCTACCACCCTCTCTTCCCTCTCCAACTTCTCTTGGCAGGAAACAGTCTGGTAAAAGTTGTACATGTGCATTTCTGTTAAACATGATTGAATATTAGTCATTTTGTAGAAGAGGAATTAGGACTAAGGAAAAGGAAAGATATCTATGAGATAAGAAGGGAAAACATGTTTAAAAAGTGGGAACAGTATAAATTCAGATTCTGAGGTGTTTTTTTCCTTTTTTCCTTTTCCTTTGGATATGGATGGCATTGTCCATAACAGATCTCCCAGAGTTGTCCTTATTCTCTGAACTACTGAGAAAAGCAGCATCCACCATAGTTGATCAATTCACAATGTTGCTGTTAATGTTCTTTTGATTCTGTTCCCTTCACTCAGCATCAGTTCACATAATTTTTTCCATGCTTCTCTAAAGTTCAACCTCTCATGGTTGATGGGCAATCCTTCAATTTCCAAATCTGCAAAAAAGAGCTGCTACAACTATTTTTGAACATGTGGGACTTTCCCCATTTTTTATGATTTTTTTTTTAGATATAGGCCTAGTATTGGTATTGCTGGGTCAAAGGGTATGATCAGTTTTGTTGCTCTTTGGGCATAGTTCCAGATTGAGCTCCAGATGATTGGAGCAGTTCACAACTCCATCAACTGTGCATTAATATCCAATTTTCCCATATTCTCTCCTACAATGATCATTTTCATTTTTTGTCATCTTTGTCTGATAGATGTGAGGTGGTACTTCATGGTTGTTTTAATTTGCATTTCTCTAATCCATAATGATTTGGAGCATATTTTCATGTGCTATATATAGTTGTCATTTTTGATTTTGAAAATTGTCTGATATCCTTTGACCAACTGGGGAATGATTTGCATTCTTATAAATTTGATTCAATTCTCTATATATTTTATAAATCAGACCTTTATTAGAAATACTAGCTGAGGGGTAGCTATGTGGCTCAGTGGATAGAGCACTGGCCCTGGATTCAGGAGTACCTGAGTTCAAATTTGACCTCAGACACTTAATAATTACCTAGCTGTGTGGCCTTGGGCAGGGCACTTAACCCCATTACCTTGCAAAAAAAAGAAAAAAGAAAAAAAGAAAAACTAGTTGAAATAAGCCTATCTGGAGTTATTGCAGAGAGTAAAGAATTTTAATGTGGGATGAGCACAACTATCTTTGATTTTTTTAAAAATCCCTTTGGAGATTTTTCGTGAGGAATTTTGGTGCTTGAGGCCAATTCATATTCTGAGGCTTCACATATTGGCCTTGTTCCACTGTCCTCTTCTGCATTAGTGATTTGATCTTCCTTTTCACCATGGTATCTTTTTAGGGTCAGGGATCTTTTCTGTTTTTTATTCTATTTTTATCTTCTTGATTTATAAAAGTGAGCTCTGCTCCTACTGTACCAAACTTTTTTCCTAAAGCCAAAGGGACCTGAACATTTACTTTTTGTGATGAGGTCTCAGATATTTTTGGCTTTACCACTGTGCTTGAGTTGCTTGCCTAATCAAGCAATCTAGTTGCTTGGCTTGTGTCTGCTATATAGGGTACCCAGGGCTCCAATTTACCCTTCACACTGGAACTGGAGCCCTCACAGTTCTTCTGCTGAACTACTGATCTGCTGGGCCAGAATCAAGGGTCCTCAGTTGCTTATTTGTGTGCACCTATGATTATCCTGCTGACAGTCCTGCTCTGCTTGTGCTGGGTTTTACTGCTCCTCATTCAAGTGAGATGGACATTTTCTGAAGTTCATAAAAGATATCCTAAACTAGAAAATTGCTCCACTCCATATTTTGTGGGTTCTCCAGATTTCATTAAGGGACTTTAATGTTGCCTCTGAGGAAAACAGGGCAGATTTTGGACAATTTTTCTGCCTTCCCTTTGCTTCTTGTGCTTGAATTGGAATTTCTCTACTCATCTAATTGAAATTATATGATAGGTGATAGAGTTAAGATGGCAGAATAAAGGCAGTAACTAGCAGTTATTCCAAATCCAAGTACCTTTAAATAATGACTCTTACCAAACTGGAATAGGAGAGCCCACAATAAGATGAAGCAAAACAATTTCCCAGTACAATACAACTTATAAGAAGTGCAAGAAAGGTCTGTCATGGTGAGAGAGGAGCATAGTCCAGCCCAGGTTGCTCCAGCATAGCCCCTACCCCAACAAACCAGGGGCAGGTTTTTGGGGTCAGCAGTGGTGATGTGCAGATCTCTCAGCCAAGAATGCCAAGGACACCTCAGAAAGTCAGAAGTAAAGGTCTGTCACACTTGGGTAATAATGGAGCATAGTCTAGCCCAGACTGCTCCAGTATAACCCTTGCCCAACCACCCCAGGAGCAGAGTCACTGAATCAGCAGTAACAGGGTCTACTTTTTCAGTTCTCATTCCACAGATGGTGGTCAAACATTTGGTCATAAGGGGAATACAGGAGTTTCTTTGTACTTATACTGAGTCAGGACTCTTGTTTTGCACATATTCAGATTCAGGCCTGAGCGGTAGTCCTAGAGCTTGGAAGAGTACTAAAACAAGGGAACCACAGGGACCCTCCTCACAGTAATAAGACAGAAAAAAATGCTTGTGGTCACTCACACATCAGGGCACAGGCCAGGAGAATAGTAAATAAATAGACCTCTCCTTAGATCATACTATGTTGAAAACTGAAAACTTATAGCTTTCTAGAAGTATCTGAAAACAACTGCACAAAACCCCTGAACTTGGCTCAATGAATCTTTCACCCTGGGAGCAGAGCCCTACTGTGACAAAGAATTAAAATAAAAGAATAGACTGGGAAAATTAAAGCAGAAAAAAAATTCTGCCCATAGAAAGTTACTCTGGTGACAAGGAAAATCAAAGTATACGTGTTGGAGAAAATAATGTCAAAATTCTTACATCCAAAGTTTAAGAAAAAAGCTCTCAGACCATGGAAGAGTTCAGCAGGGTTTTTGAAAATTAAGAGAGATAGAGGACAAATTGGGAAAAGAAATGAGAATAGTGAAAGAAAATCATGAAAAACAAAACAGCCTAGTAAAGGAAAAAACGCATACAAAATTGAAGGCCTCATTTCTAAAACATAATTCTCTGTGTCAAATTTGTAAAACTAAGAGTCATTTCTCAATTGATAAGAAACAGACTATGCCATATTATAAGAGGGGTACAAAAAATAGAAGAATATCTTATAAAGCAGAAATGGTCAAATGGAGAAGGAGGTAACTCACTGAAGAAATTAATTCCTTAAAAATTAGAATTGAGCAAATGAAAGCTAATGACATGGGAAATCAAGAAACAGAAAAACAGAAGAAAAAATACTGTGAAATATCTCATTGAAAAAACAACTGACTTTGAAAAGAGATCCAGGAAAGAAAATTTAAAATATTTTTGGATTATCTGAAAAACAAGGTTAAAAAAAAATCCCCCAAAACCTTAGATATCAACTTTTAAGAAATTATCAAGGAAAAATATCTAATATTCTAAAGTCAGAGGGTAAAATGGAAATTGAAAGAATCCACCGTTCCCCTCCTGAAAAAGATCCCCAAAATGAAAAGTTCCATTAATATTATAGCCAAATCCCAGAGCTCCCAGATATGGATCATATATTGCAACAATCAGTAAGAAACAATTCATCTATTATGGAGCCACAGTCAGGATAACTGAGATTTAGTGGCTTCTACATTAAAGGATCACAGTGCTAAGATTGTGATATTCCAGAGGATAAAAGAGCTTAGGTTTCAAATCTAGAATCTACTTTCCAGTAAGATTTAGCATATTCTTTTAGGGAAAAAGATGAATATTCAATGAAATAAAAGATTATCAAACTTACTGATGAAAAGTCCTGAACTGAACAGAAAATTTAACTTTCAAATATAAATAAGACTAAAGAGTTTACATTCCTACATGGGAACATGATATTGCTAACTCAAAAGATTTTCTCATTCTTGGGGCAGTTGGAAGGAGTGTATACACAAGCAAAGGGCACAGGAGTAAATTGAATATGGGGGGATGATATCTAAAAACGTAAAAAAAAAGGGTAAGAGATAGGAATATACAGGTAGAAAGGGAGAGGTAAAATGACACAAATTATTAATTGGATAAATATTCAATTGGATATAGAAATCTTTGCTACCAAACAGGAAAATATTCTACAGTGTAGGGCATAAGAGAAAGGTTGTGTGTGACTGATTGGATAAATAGGTAGTCAGAAGCAGACACTTGAGGGAGGGACAAGGTGAAAGGAAAGAGAAACTAGAATAAACAAGGTGAGGATGGAAATACTGTAAAAAATTTTGAAGCAAATTTATAAAGGCCTTATTTCTAAAACATATAATTATGTCATGTAAAAACAGCCATTCCCCAATTTATAAATGATCAAAAGATGTGAAGAGTTTCAAATCAAGTACTCAAATCTATCCATAGTTATGCGAAAAAAATTCAATTAAAACAATACTGAGGTACTACCTTAATACCTATTAGTTTTGCTATTAGGACAGAAAAGGAAAATGACAAATGTTGGAGGGGATGTTGGAAAAATGAAACATTGTATCATTTGTGAAGTTATAAACTAATTTATTCTGAAGAGTAATTTGGAACTATGCCCAAAGGGTTATAAAATTATAGCAAAAATCCTACCAGGTCTGTAGTCCCAAAAGAGATAAAAGACAAAAAAAGGAAAAAGATCAGCATATACAAAAATGTTAAAGTAGCTTTTTTCTGGTGTCAAAGAATTGAAGGTTGAGGGAATATGCATCAATTGTGGTATGACTCAACAATCTGTGGTATGTAATTATGATGATATACTCTTGTGCTATAAGAAATGATGGGCAGGATGCTCTCAGAAAAAAAGCCTGGAAATGCTTCCATGAGCTGATGAACAGTAGAATGTACCATATTTCCCTATGTATAAGGTGCAACCTTTTAATTCTGAAAAATTTGGGGGTCCAAAAATTGGGAGCATTTAATAAAGTGGTTATAGATTTTTTTACTTGCATTTACCACTTTTCACACTTGTTATCTTTATACTCATTGTTTTGCATTTGTTACCAGTATATTAGGTTACATTTTTCCATGTCCTACCCAGAAATAGCTCAGAAAAGATTTTTGTACAGTGCTGAATTCAAGTTCAAAGTGATCCTATTTGCAAAAGTGAATGGAAATTGTGCTGCTGAATGCCAGTTCTCCAAGTAAGAAAACTACAGGAAGAAGAAATCCTACTGAAAATGCCATAGCAGAAGAAGGTCATGAGAGGTAAGTCAGCAAAATGGCTTGATTTAGAGAGGGAGTTGAAGATATGGTTTGAAGAACAAAGAGCAATTAGAATTCCTGTATCCAAAGATGGTTCAGCATGTGACCAGAAGAATTGCTGATGGAAAAGAAGTGACTGATTTTAAAGGAGGACACAATTGATGCTTCAGGTTCATGAAATAGAATAGACCAAACATGAATGCATGTACCAGACTTAACCAAAAGATGAAAGCTATGAGCTGAAGGTCCTTGAATTACATGATGAATAAAACTTGAGTTCAATAACTTAATGTAATATATTCTTCCCCAAATTTTGGGCCCCCAAAATTAAGGTGCTCCTTATCCATGGGAACATCTTATACATGGGGAAACATGGTAACTTGTACAAATAAGCAGCAATATTTTGGGATCATCAACTGTGAATGACTGCTGTTCTCAGCAATGTAATGATCCAGGATAACTATTAAGGACTTACTCATCTCTAAAGAAGGAACTGAAGAGGTCTGAATACAGACAGAAATAAACTTTTTTTTTTTAGATTTTTGCAAGGCAAATGAGGTTAAGTGGCTTGCCCAAGGTCACACAGCTAGGTAATTATTAAGTGTCTGAGACCGGATGTGAACCCAGGTACACCTGACTCCAGGGCCAGTGCTTTATCCACTGCACCACCTAGCTGCCCAGAAATATACTTTTCAAAAACTTTTCTATTTTTCTTGAGAGGCTTTTTTGGTCTATATTATAAAACATGACTCTTAGTGAAATCTTTTGTTTGATGACACATATATAGTGTTAAAACTATTCCTGATAATAAAGGCTGATCTCTTTTGACAGTTCTCAGTCTTTATGTCTTAGTCACTAGGTGAGAAGTCAAGACCTATGGATATCTCCTCATCAGGAAGACAATGATCAGGATGCTGGAATACTGATTCTGTTTTCCTTGCACTTCAATCCAGGAAGGAAGACCACTTCCCTTAGACAAGATAGTATTGTGTAAAGATGTTCAAATGGCTTCCAGGGAGGCTTTTTGTATATTCTTGTTATATATATATATATATATATATATATATATATATATATATATATATATATATATACACACACACACACACACATGTATATATCCTGGTTCCTCTCCCCTTCCCTTCCCCCAAACCCCCATGCTGTAAAAGTAACCTTATCTCCTTCAACTTGATATGATCATTATCATACGGCCTTTACCTAAAAATGTGGAGAATAAAACTTCATTTTTAATCTATATTTTCTGTCATTTTATTTTAATCTATATTTAAAGACTTACAGTTTTAGGTTTCACAATAACCTATATCAAATTATTTATTTCCTCAGTGGGGTAGCATAGGAAGAGAGGAAGGAAAGAAGAGATCTCCTTAATTACCTTCAAAACTGCTTTAGATCATAACTTAAATTGAATTCAGGAAGGGGCGGCTAGGTGGTGCAGTGGATAAAGCATGGTCCCTGGAGTCAGGAGTACCTGGGTTCACATCCGGTCTCAGACACTTAATAATTACCTAGCTGTGTGGCCTTGGGCAAGCCACTTAACCCCGTTTCCCTTGCAAAAACCTAAAAAAAAATGAATTCAGGAGGACAGAATCTATAAGAGAATGGGGTGAAATAATTTTCCAGCTTAAAATGACTTAAATGGATTGTGAAGTCTGTCTCTCTTGGATGAAAGCCAGCACAGACAGTGTCCAAGCAAGCCAGTAGGAGGTCCCTACCCCAGGACAGATCAGCATCTAAGGTCCTGCATATCCCGTGCATCAGTCCAACATTCACTATGTGAAGGATCATTTGCGAGGTCTCTAGCCCCAACACAGCAGGCTAATAGACCTGGTAGGCCTGGAGAACCTGGCACAGTCACCTGGACTAGACTGGGGATGGCAGTAGAGCAGGTCTAGCCTCAGGCATCCCAAGGTAGAAGCTAGGGACCAGTTCTCTGGTTCCCAAGCAAGAACTTTGGGAAAGTGCCCTTATATCCAAGGAGCAAGGAGCAGACTTCAATTTTTAAAAAAATCACAAAATAAACAGGAAAATGAACAAGGAACACACAAAATCTCTGAGTATAAAACATTTACTATTTCATGTACTATTCATGTAAGGTCAAAACACAAACTCAGAAGAGGACAATAATGTAAAATACCTATGTGTGAAGTCTTAGAAATGTGAATTGGCATAAGACTCTAACTGGCAAAAATGAACAGAAAGTAATTTAAAAATAAAATAATAAAGGCACAAGATAAATTATGAAGTGAAATGAGAATTGTGCAAGAGAATCATGAAAAGAGTCAACATCTTGGAAAAGGAAGTACAAAAATGGAAAATGAAAACAATTCCTTAAAAACTAGAATTGGTCAAATGGAAAAAGAGTTACAAAAATCCTTAAAAAGCAGAATTTGTCAAAAAAGAAAAGGCACAAAAAATTTGTTAAAAATTATGGTTAGGCAATCGTAAGTTACTGACTCTATGAGACATAAAGACTCAAAATCAAAAGAATGAAAGTATAGAAGAAAATGTAAAATACCTCATTGGAAAAATAAGAGGACTTGACCTGAAAGACATGATAAAAAAAAAAAACAAACCTGGACAGCATCTTTCAAGAAATTATCAAGCAAAACTGCCCTAATATCCTAGAGCCAGTGGACAAAATAAAAATCATTGAAAGAATCTACCAATGACATTTCTGAAAGAGATTCAAAAATGAAACCTTTCAAGAGTATTGTAGACAAATTCTATTAGGTTAATGAGAAACTATTGCAAACAGCAAAAAAAGAAAATTTAGACACTAAGATTAAACAGAATTCAGCTTTTACATTAAAGTCAAAGGTTTTGCATTATGATATTTTGGAATATCTGGATTACTACAAAGAATAAACTTCCCAGCAAAAAATGAAGGTAATCTTTCAGGGAAAAAAGTGTACATTCAACAAAATAGAAGACTTTCAAACATTCCTGATAGAAAAAAATACCAATGTTGAACAGAAAATTCAGTCTTCAAATAGGCGATTCAAAAGAAATACAGAAAGGTATATGAGGAAAAAAATGCCATGCAATTAAATTTAAAGTTTTTACATCCCTATATGGGAAGATGATACTTGAGAACTGCATCTCTATTAGGGCAGTTAGAAGGAGTGGTACAAACACAGAGAGGGTAGATATGCTTTAACTTTGATGAGATGATATTAAATTAAGATATGAGAAAGAGGATTTCACTGGGTAAGAAAGGAGGGAAAAACAGAATGGGGTAAAATTATATCAAGAAGAAATATGAAAAACCTATTAGAATGTAGGAAAAGAAGGGAGGGAGGTGAGAACTGCTTGAAACTTATTTTAATTGAATTTGGCTCAAAGAGGGAGTAACAGATACATTTAGTTGGCTATAGAAATCTATTTTACACTACAGGGAACTAGGAGGGGAGTAGATGAGGTTGGTGGCCGATAGAAGGGAAGAGAATTTGAGGAAGACAAGCAGGATGAAACACTGGTGAAGAAAAATAAGGAAAAAGGAAAGAGAGAAAATATAAATGGGAATAAGTATAGGGAAACTACAGAAATCATAACCGTGAATATGAATGGAAGGAGTTTATCCATAAAAATACAAATGTATAGAAGAGTGTGTTAAAAACCAGAATCCTACAATATGTTATTTATTAAAAAACAACTTTGAAGGAGAAAGAAAATCACTGAGTAAAGATAAAAGACTGGAGCAGAATATATTATGCCTTAGCTGAAGTAAACCAAAAAATCCCCTAATAGACAAAATAAGGTTGGCAATCGTGATCTCAAAGGGAAAGCAACAACAGGTGTACTTAAAAGATACAGGGAAGGAAACTCAACAATGAAGTTATGAGAAAAATAAACATATGTAAATTAAATGGCATAGCATCCCAATCTCTAAATGTGATATTAAATGAGATACAGGAGGGAATAGACAGTAAGTGAGGGATAGTATAGCTTGCACAGTGGATGGAACACTGGCTCTGGGGTCAGGAGTTCAGATCTAATTCCTTTTTGGATGATAGTGCAATAAAAGTTATATTTTATAAAGACAATGGAAAGATAGATTAAAAACTCATAAGAAACTAATCTAATCCTACAGAATGATTCAATGAACAAATCATAGAACTAATGAAAAATTTTATCAAAAAGTGACAATAATGAGACAACAGATGAAATTTTATGTGATGCAATCAAAGCGATTCTTGGGGGAAAAATTAAAATCTCTATGATTCTCCATTAATAGAATGGAAAAAGAGTAGATCAATGTATTCAATAAATAAGATAGAAAAAACTAAAAGCCCCCCAAATAAGCAAAAATTGGAAATTCTGAAAATCAAAGGAGAGATTAATAAAACTGAAAGACATAAAACAGATACTGATAAATAAAAAAGTTGGATTTATTGGGGAAAACAATAAAATAAACCTTTGGTTAATTAAAATTTTAAAAAAAGGAAAAAGTAAATCAAATTACTGGTATCAAAAATGAAAAGGGTGAGTTTACCACCAATGAAGAGGAAATTAAAGCAATACTTTGCAATAATAAAGAGCTATTTTGCCAAAGTATATGACAATAAATCTGATAAACATAAGTGCAATTGATAATTATGAAAATATAAATTGCTCAGATTAACAGATAGAATATACAAATAATCTCATTTTAGAAAAAAGAAATCAAAGCCATCAATGAACTCCCCAAGAAAAAAATTTCTAGGTCCAGATGAATACAGAAGTGAATTCTACTAAACACTTAAAGAATAATTAATTCCAATGTTATATTAAATATTTTTGAAAATAGGTAAAGGTTTCTTTTCAAATTCCTTTTATAACATAATTGTTGTGTTGATATACAAACCAGGAAAAGTTGAAGCAGAGAAAGAAAACTTTAGACCAATATCCCTAATGGATCTTGATGCAAAAGGAAAGAAAAAACTTGTTCAATATTAGGGAAACTCTCAGTGTAATTGGTCACATCAATAGCAAAACCAAAAGAAATCATATGATTAAATAAATGCAGAAGCAGCTTCAGACAAAATACAGCAGCCATTTCTACTAAAAACACTAGAGAGTTATAATTTTATAACTTTTAGATTGGCTTAAAGTCATTAAAGGAAAAGTAACAAATCTTGGAGGAGGGGATATGGAAAAATTCATTGTTAGTAAAATTGTAAAATTGAGCACTAATTTATTGTCAATGAAACTGTAAATTGAACCAATCATTTTGACTTATTAAACAGCCTAAATCCTTTAACTCAATCATACTACTACTAGATCTGTTTCCAAATAATAATGGAGAAGGGATGCCTGTTACCACCACTCTTAGACTATATTTTACTTAAAGAAAAATAAATAGAAGGAATTAAAATAAACAATGAGGAACCAAAACTATCACTCTTTGAAACTGATATTATATGTTTAAAGAATCCTAGAGAAACAACTAAAAAGCTATTTAAAGTAACAACTTTATCACAGTTGCAAGATATCAAATTAATCTACATAAATATTTGCCAACAAAGCTCAGTAGCAAGACATAAAAAGAGAAACTCCATTTAAAATAACTAATTGATATAAAATACTTGGGGGTCTATCAGTCAAGACAGACCTAGGAACCACATGAATATCATTACAGAACACTTCACACAAATAAGTCAGTTAAAAAAAATTGTAAATATTGCTCATGGGTTGGTTAAGCTAATAAAATAAAATGGTAATTCTACCTAAATTAATGTACTTATTCAGTATCATAACCAATCAAAATACCAAAAAAGCAAGCATTTATAGAGCTAGAAAAGATAATTAAACAAAGATAATCCATTTGTCACAAAGGAAGTTGAATTAGCTGTACCAGAAATTAATATTATAAAGTGGCAATCATAAAAAACAATACTAGCTAAGAAATAAAGTGATGAATCAGAAGATTAGATACACAAGACATAGTAGTAAATGACCATGGTAATCTAGTATTTGATAAATCCAAAAATCCGATTGGGGTGGGGGTGGTAAAAATCACTATTTGACAAAAACTGGATAAAATGGAAAACTATGGTAGGAATTAGGTATAGACACCATGTACAAGATAAAGTGAAAATGGGTAAAGCATTTAGATATAAAGGATGACATCATAAACAAGGAATAATTTATCCATCAGATCTATGGAGAAGGGAAGAAATTTTGACTTACCAGGAGAAAGAAAACATTATGACATGTAAAATATATGACTTTGATTATATAAAATTAAAAAGTTTTTGTATATATATGTCAAGTATAGAAGGAAAGCAGAAACTGGAAAGCTATTATTACTGAGTATTTCTGATAAAGACCTCTTCTCAAATACATAGAGAAATGAGTCAAATTTATAAAAATACAAGCTATTCCCCATTGGCATGGTTCAAGGATATGAATTAGGCAGTTTTCAGATGAGGAAATCAAAGTTATTTACAGTCATATGAAAAAATTTACTATGATAAGGGAAATCTCTGAGGCATATACCTATCAGATTGACTTATATGACATGAAAGGAAAATGACAAATGTTGGAGGGTATCTGAGAAAATTAAAACACAAATGCACTATTGGTGGAATTGTGAATTGATCTAATCATTTTTTTTTTTTGCAAGGCAATGGGGTTAAGTGGCTTGCCCAAGGCCGCACAGCTAGGTAATTATTAAGTGTCTGAGGCTGCATTTGAACTCAGGTGTGCCTGACTCCAGGGTTGGTGCTGTATCCACTGCGCCACCTAGCTGCCCCTGATCTAACCATTTTGAAGAAAAATCAAAGGTTAACTAAACTGTGCAAACTGATAAAAAGTGAAATGAACAGAACCAGAAAAACATTGTACACAGTATCAGCAACATTGTGTAAGGATTAACTATGAATGATTTTCTTTTCTCAGTGATACAAGCCTCTTTCAAGCCAACTCCAAAATACTAATGATGGAAAAATGCTTTCCATATCCTGAAAAAATCAGTGGAGCCTGAATGAAGATCAAAGTATACTATTTTCACTTCATTTTTTCCCCTATTTCCCCCTTTTGGTTATACTTCTTTCATAAGATGACTAATATAGAATTGTTTTTACATGATTGTGCATATAGAACCGTATCAAAGTGATTACTTTTTTTATGGAGAGAAACAGGAAAAAGGGAGGGAGAAAATTTGGAATTCAATTTTTTTTTAGGTTTTCACAAGGCAATGGGGTTAAGTAACTTGCCCAAAGCCACACAGCTAGGCAATTATTAAGTGTCTGAGACCGCATTTGAACCACCTAGCTGCCCCTCAATTTTTTAAAAATGTTAAACATTGTCTTTACATGTTTGTGTGAAAAGTAGTAGTGTAATATAAATGTTAAGTATGTAATTTTTTCCCACTATCAACTCCTTAATGTTCAGTATCCATGTTTTTGATCATCCTTTTTGATGGAGAATATGCTCAGATTTATATCCAAACTCTGCCCCATCAATATCCTTGAAATGTTTATCCTATTATATGCTTTTTCAACATGTTCAACACCCAGTTCATGTAAGTTGTCCCCTAATCTCCTGACCTTATCTTGACTCTCTCTATAATGAAATAATCCTTCTGATCATCCAAGCTTGAAATTCCAGTCATCTTGGACTTATCAGTCTTTCTTAATAATTCTTCATATATATATATATATATATATATAGATAGATAGATAGATAGATAGATATCTGTGTGTGTGTATTTTGCAAGGCAAATGGGGTTAAGTGGCTTGCCCAAGGCCACACAGCTAGGTTATTATTAAGTGTCTGAGTGAGACTGGATTTGAACCCAGGTACTCCTGACTCCAGGGCTGGTGCTTTATCCATTGCGCCACCTAACCTCCCCTTTCTTAATATTTCTAATTGAGTAGTAGCTCTCATTTTTATTCTCACTACCTTTATCTCAAATCAACTTTTCCTTACCTCAAATCTAGACTGTTATTGATAACTATTATAACTGGTCTTTTGTTCACTCTTTCTAATCTCTGCTCCAATATATCCTTATGAATAACAGTCTGAAACCTCAAAGTAACACTTGAATCAAGTACTACTGTGTGGTAGCATACAACCAACTCTAAGAGGACTGACTACTGATTTATGAATTCTATTCTCAATTGGATTCTCAATGCAAAAAAAAAATCATTCCTTTTACTCTTGTTTTCTAATATATTTACCATAGCATCTTTTAAAAAACCTTTCCTTTTCCTCTCAAGCTTCTCTGTTTAGGGCCAGCTTCTATAGGAGTGAGGACACAGATGTCCCTGGAACTGAAGTAACCAAGGACAAGAATATATTCTTGCTTGTTAATGGATTGATTGGCTCACCAATGTGAACTGTGACCTAAAACATTTGTGGAGCTAGAGGTGTGTGGGAAACTTTCTGATAAGGAAGTCTACAGACTTCAAGGATAAATATTATAAATTTAATCAAGGAAGCTATGCAGCTGGGTTTCATCTGACTTGTCATGTCTGAGATAAGTTTTGTTATAAAAGTCTGGGTATTCAACAATAAGTCAAGAGATTGTTTTCATGACATTAAGTGTCAGTGGCTTTCATGACATCTAAGTGTTCATGGGATATCCCTTCAACCTGGCTCCCATACCAATGTTCTGATACACACCTGAGTGTGCCTGATAACTGATGCCTGAAACAGAGACAGACCTGGAGGGGAATTAGTCTTGAAAGGAAGTGGGTCACAGAGCATGCTGCAGGACAGTAAGTACTGGGAATACAAACACATACATACATACATACATACATACATCTCTCTCTCTCTCTCTCTCTCTCTCTCTATATATATATATATATATACATGTATATTTCACCAGGTTTAAAACAGCATTAATATGGGACAGGGACAATCTAAGGATAGAGGACATTATTTGAGAATGTTAAAGCAGAGTGTCAAAGAAAGAGGCTTGTTAATAACAACAAAACAATTGGAAGAATTTATTGAATGTGTACAAAAATGTTGTCCATGATTTCCTTAAGAAAAGAGTGCTAAATATTGAAAAGTAGGAGACTGTGGGAAGGCAGATGAGTGAACATTTTAGACAGGAAGGTCAGGAGACATTTTCTATAGGAGTCTTTTCATTGCAGAATATTTTAAAAATCTGTATGACTCCACCTGGCGATGTTCCTTTGGCTCAGAGTATATTAAAAATTGATGTAGATGTTCAAACTAATTATCAGGAAGAAAGAGTAAAACAGAAAAGGAGGAAGAAGAATGGTGGCCTTTACCTCCAATGCCACCTCCTCATAACTTTAATAACCTACTTTCTGCTTCTTTATGGTCTAAAGAAGAAAATGCTAACAAAGATAATGGACACATGAATGTTGATCAAAATGCTGCTCAAAAAGCAGTAGATAAAGGAAAGGATGATCTGTGGTACATGAAAGAGTTATTGTTTTCCTTTCCCATATTTGAAAGACCCGGTCCAAAGAATCCAAGGAATGTTTTAGAGAATATGATAATCTAGGTTTTAAAACATTTAAGGAATTAAAATCAGCAACAAACATGTATGTCAACACTAGCCCATATGTTTTAACTATGATAGAAATATTAGACAAATATTAGCTAGATTGCAATAGGCAGTTCAAAGGAATATGAAAGATCAAACAGCTTCCTTGATCATGGCTCCTTTATCTAGACCTTGAAGTTAGCAGAAAGAGGAATTAAGAAAAAGAACTAAGAGAGAGAATTGTTTCATGAAGACTTGATTAAAAAATAAAAATAATATAATAAAATAAACAAATGTTAAAAATGAAATTTATTTGAAGTTATAGAAACAGAAAAAGAGTCAATATTTGCAGATTAGAAAGGTATGTGTTAAACAATCACAAACGAAATGCTATTTGACATTGAGAAAACTTTGAGGAAGTAAATTCCAGAAAGACAAGAAAATCAGGTCCATTCTAAAGTACATAATTTAATTAGTACAGAAAATAATGGGACAATTGAGGATTTAAAATCAGAAGACCCCCCCCATGCCCCCCCTATTTAGGACTGTCCCCTTAAAAAGAAGTTATTTGGTTTACTCTAAGCAGAAGAGGGGGCAGGAGATATTCCAAGTAGGTTGAAGAATTTTTGAGCGACTGTTTGCCTTCTCAAAAGTTATAGTTATTTATAGTTAAAATCAAGAATTGTTAAATATTAAGACCTTTGAATGGAAAAATGTATTGTAAAAAATGGAATGTTCTCTGGTTTTTCCTCTGATTCATTTGAAATTTGTTACCTTTGTTGGTGTTTGTTTTTGTTTTAAGTGCTCTAACTCATTTATGTGTTTTATATGTGTTTGTTTTAAATTGCAGGCAGAGGGAAACTCTAAGCTGTCTCTGCATGGCCAGTCTGCTGTTATGTTTCTGTGTTCTGATTAGCCAAGCTTTTTTTCTGTTCTTTCTTTTCAAAACTGGATCTTCTTTTTTCTAAAAACTCATTATTTGGTGCCAAAAAGGGAGATTTTCCTGAAAATCATGTTGTTTTGGGGGGAGAGGGGTTCTCTTATTTTCTCTTATTTTCTATTGTTTCTTTTCTGATATGATTGACTAACAGAGTTTTATTTACTGATTTGGCAAATTATACTTGTAAGGGACCTAGAAGAAATTGAAATTATCCCCAAAATCGTTTTTTTGGACTACTTTTAATTAGCAGGTTAAAAAAAAGAGTTTTTTTTTTAATTGTAGAAAAAAAGAATTAATAGATAAGCTAAAATAGATAGGGGCAGAATGGCCTTGAAAGAGGCTGGGAGTCTACCAAAACCATT
This sequence comes from Macrotis lagotis, assembly GCF_037893015.1. Lineage (NCBI taxonomy): Eukaryota > Metazoa > Chordata > Mammalia > Peramelemorphia > Peramelidae > Macrotis > Macrotis lagotis. Next base: position 198,368,855 of record NC_133663.1, read on the forward strand.
GTCAGCACAGACTTCTGAGTTATGTGCTCTTAATAAGTCTTTAAAATTGCTAAAGAAAGGGGGGATAGTATTTACACAGATTCAAAATATGCTTATATGCTATAGTTCATATATTAAAAAAATTGGGGTGAGTGAGGAATGATTAAATAGTAAAGATAAAGAATTAGTGCATACTACCTTGATATCTCAAAATTGAGGAAATTCCAATTTCCAGAACATCATTTTGTTAGTGAGTTTAGAAAGGTCTTATAATTTAGAGCATTGAGAAGTTAGAATAGCACTGATCCAGCTAAGAAGAATTTGCAAACTTTTATATTTTGAAAAGAAAAATAAGGTAATTTTGAATATGAGTTTTGCAATTTTTAAGATTATTAAGAGAACTATAAAGAAAATCTTGTAAACATGAGAGGATTTTTAGAAACATCTGGTCTTAAGAATTTTTTATGTAATGCAAAATTTTAGAGAGTAAAGGGAATGTACATTAAATTGAAATGTGTTATGTATAATTAGTAAACTTTGTATAAGAACAGATTCAGGCAACTTTTTTGACAATTTAAAGTTGTGTTATAATAACAAACAGTGAATGAATTGAAGTGTCATCCATTACCTTTTTAAAGATTTGTCATAAGAAAATTAGAGAATACCTTGTCAAAAGTTTATATCTCCCAAGGTCCTTTTGACTGAGAGTGTGTGAAAAGCTGTGTTCTTCCACTTAGTGTTTGCTAAAGGGAATATTTATATGTAAGATCAAAGTAGTTTGCTTAATATCTGTTATTTCAGAAGAAGAAATTATATATGTATACTATAACACTGCATTGGTAAAAGTTTTACATTGGAATTTTGAAATTTTATATATATATATATAAAACTAAATTCATGGAGAATCTTATTTTCTTTTTGAAAATAGGAATATGTTTGAACAAGAGGAAAATATACTTATAAAACAGAAATATGAAATAAATTTGCATGTAACAGATATTCAGTTTTAAGGTTAACTTTAAGAGAACTTGTTTTGTTTTTGCTTTAAGAGAATGAGATATCAGCATGGAAACCTCATGCTTCATGTAGGTTAAGAATTTAATGTTCAATTTTATTTTATTTTATTTTTTTAGGTTTTTGCAAGGCAAATGGGGTTAAGTAGTTTGCCCAAGGCCATGCAGCTAGGTAATTATTAAGTGCCTAAGGCCAGATTTGAACTCAGGTACTCCTGACTCCAGGGCTGGTGCTGTATCCACTACACCACCTAATTGCCCCTTAATGTTCAATTTTAAAGAAGCAAAATGTTAAACTCAGAAGAAGGGTATATAAGCAATTGGAAAGTATATCTTAACTGCAATTATTTCCAATAATATTGAATAAATGTGAGGGGCTTTGAAAAATGATTGGGAAATTGAAAATTATGTAACCCATAGTTAGGTAACTTACTGATGAGGAAGATGTGGAAAAGTTATGTGATCTAGTTTTGTCAGTATAAACTATTTTACTGTAATGATATTAAAGCCTGGAATTAATGATTAATTGCTTTGTAGAGATAATAATGGGAAATATCAGAAGTTATGACCCTCTGGGTTCCCTGAAATTTTTAAACAATGTGATGGACCTTATTCTAGACCTGTAGGTCTAAGCATAAATGCAATAATAGAAAAGAAATTATAAACTCCTTTTACATCAACACAAAAGAATAAATTATATGCTATATTAACAGTATTAAAAGAACAGCCACAACCCCTTAACATTTTTTTTTACAGAGAATAAGTATAATTATCATGTGGTCAGACAAATAGAAACAGCCCTTATTAAACACAACACTGATGAAGAATTATATCAACTCTTTAAAGATTTACAAGAAGTTATAAGAAGTAGATACAATCGACTTCTTGCCAAGATGGCAGAGAGAAGACAGGCACAGTTCTAAAGTCTCCTGACCTCTCATAAATAATATGAAACAAACCTTTTAACAGAAATCCTATTGACAAAACCCAGAAAGAAAAAGCCAGGAGAATAACATCTATCTCAGGATTTGTCTGTCTTCTGAGATGGTGGGTGAGTCTGGGTGCAGAGGGAAGACTCTGCCAGGAGCACTGAACCTGTGAGAGCTTGGGAGCCTGGATTAGCCAGGGATTAGCCTGATTAGTGGCAGGGCTGGAGCCCAGGAGCCTGATGGTCTGAGAACTGGACTGGCTGGATCAGCAGCAGGGCTAGAGCCTGGTTGACAGTGGGTGGGGCTGGAAAGAAATTTCTGGTGAGGAAGATTTGCAAACATCATAAACCCCTGGGATCCTTTGGTCAGGAGGAACTCAGAGTCCACACCTGCATTTCAGCTGAAGCCTCTTCTCAGAACAAACACAATTACAGCTCACCTTCTGCCCCAGGCTAAGGCCCGAGCAGCAGAACCAGCTCAGCTGTGAATAGGGAGAATGATGACCTCACCCCAGGGTAAAGCCCACCATTGATCAAAATTAAAAGTATTAAACAGCTTCAACCACTCCCTCCAGGCCAAAGGAGAGGGCCTCAATCAAGGTCACAGACACTCTAGAGAAAGCAACCAGCTCCCCCTATTGGCCACCTGGAGGCATTGCACCCAGTGAGCAAAACCTCTAGCACCACCTACTGGCCAGCTGGAGATAGTACATTAAGTGAGTAAAGTGTCTAGGGATCCCAACACCAAACCTCTGTGACCAGCCCCTCCCCAACACAAGGTCTTAGGAGAATGAAGAAAGGACAGCACAAAGGAGGGTCCATAGAAAAATTCTTGGAAGGGAAAGATATTAACTCAGAGACACCTAGAACCTCTGAGGAAAATATGACCTGCTCTCCAGCACAGAAAGACTTCCTTGAAGAAATAAGGAGTTTAAAAATCAATTGGAAAACTTGGGAGAGAAAATTAACACCTTGCAATAAGAAAACAATTCTCTCAAAACCTCCTTTGGTCAAATGAAAAAACTCTTACAAAAATAGAATTGACCAACTGGAAAAGGAGTTGCAAAAAGTAATTGAAGAAAATTCTTCTCTAAAAAAAAATGGATGACTTCGTGAGACAGCAAAAGTCTGTCAAAAAGCCCCCCGAAATTGAAAACAGAAGAAAATGTAAAATACCTCATTAGCAAAACCTCTGACCTCAAGAATAGATTGAGAAGGGACAACCTGAGAATTATAGGTTTTCCTAAAAACATTAAAGAGAAAAAAAGCCACTTAATATTACAGGATTTAGTTATGGAAAATTGCCCTTATATCATGGAAACAGAGGGCAAAATAGTTATTGAAAGAATACATTGATCCCCTCCAGAAAGAGATCCTAAAATGAAAACATCAAGGAATGTTGTGGCCAAATTCCAGAACTATCAGATAAAAGAGAAAATCCTGCAAGCAGCCAGAAAGAAACAATTTAATTACCAAGGAGCCACAGTAAGGATTATGCAGGACCTGGCTGCATCAACATTAAGGGATTGAAGGGCCTAGAACAAGATATTCCAAAGAGCAAGGGAGCTTGGGATGTAGCCAAGAAACCACTATCCAGCAAAGCTGAGCCACCTCTTTCAGGGGAATAGATGGACATTTAACGAAATGGAAGAATTCCAACAATTCCGATGAAAAGACCAGAGCTAAGTAGAAAATTTGAACATCAAACAGGAGCTTCAAGAGACACATGAAAAGGTTAAAAAAAGGGTAAAGAAAAAACTTATCCAATAAGATGAAACTGGCTATAACTCTACTTTGGAGAAAGATTCTAATAACTCTCAAGAATTGTAATTCTATTAGATAGAACATACTTAACTAGAAGTGATGGACACTCAGAATTTTCTATGACTCAGAAGATTTAAAAACACTTCCTCCTTAAAAAGGGGGACAGAAAGGAGATGGGAGGATGGAGGGGATTGAATGGGGTAAATCTCATTAATTAAGAGGTACAAAAGACCTACTGTAATAGAGGGGAGGAAGGGAGGAGATGAGAAACACCTGAATCTTCCTCTCGTCCAACTTGGCTTAAAGTTAACTTTGACACACATTCAGTTAACTTAAAAAGCATCTTACCTTTCAAGTATTAAAAGGGGAAAAAGGGGAGGGGGGATGGAGACAGGGAAGAGGAGTAAAAGGGGAACTGATAGAAAAAAGGGAAGGAAAAGGGAAAGGGGAAAGAAGGAGGGGAGTGGATATAGGAGGGCAAACACACTGAAGGTGGCGGTATTCAGAAATAAAATACTGGGGAATACAGATAAAGGGGAAAAGGAGACAACTATGTACAGAGGGAAAATAGCATGGCAGGCAATAAAGAGTTAGTAATTATAACTTCGAATGTGAATGGGATGAACTCTGCCTTAAAACATAAGTGAATAGCAGAGTGGATTAAAAATCAGAATCCTAAAATACGCTGCTTACAAGAAACTCATTTGTGAAGCAGATAGATACATGTAGAGTGAATTTAAAGGGTTGGAGCAAAATTTATTTTGCTTCAGCTGAAGTGAAAAAAGCAGGGAGTAGAAATCTTTATCTCAGACAAAGCAACTGCAAAAATGTATTGTTAAAAGAGATAAGGAAGGAAACTGTATCCTTCCAGACAATAAAGTGATTTCAATACTGAATATGTATGCACCCAATGGGATAGCATCCAAGTTCTTAGAGGAGAAGCTGAAAGAACTATAGGAATACATAGACAATAAAACTACTAATGGGAGACCTCAACCTCTGGCTCTAAGATTTATATATATTGAATCAAAAAATAAACAAGAGGGGGGTTAAGGATGTAAATAGATTGTTAGAAAACCTACATATGTTAGACTTATAGAGGAAATTGAATGGGGATAGAAAGGAATATACCTTTTTTTTGCAGTACATGGCACACAAAAGTTGACTATGTACTAGGGCATAAAAACCTAATAATTGCAGAAAAGCAGAAATAGTGAATACATCTTTCTCTTATCATAATACAATAAAAATTGTATGTAATATTGGGCCAGGGAGATATAAAACCAAAACTAATTGGAAACTGAAGAACCTCATTTTAAAGAATAAGTGGATCAAACAAATTATAGAATTATTTCATCCTAGATAATGACAGTAATGAAACAACATACCAAAACATATGGGATTCACTCAAAGCAGCTGTCAGGATATATCTTTAAATGCTTACACGAATAAATTAGAGAAAGAGGAAATCAATGAACTATGCAACTAAAAAAATTAGAGAAAGAACAAATTAAAAACTCCCAATTAAATACCAAATGAGAAATTCTAAAAATTAAAGAAGTTAATAAAATCAAAAACAGAAAAACTATTGAATTAATAAAACCAAGAGTTGGTTTTATGAAAAAATCAATAAAATTGATAAATCTCTGGTCAATTTGACTAAAAAAAGAAAACCAAATTGCTAGTATCATAATATAATCATCAAATTGCTAGTATCACCACCAATGAGGAAGTAATTCAGAATTATTTTGCCCAATAAATTTGACAATCTAAGTGAAATGGATGAATATTTACAAAAATATGTTGCCCAAGAGGAGATTAAATACTTAAACAGCCATATCTCAGAAAAAGAAATTCAACAAGTCATCATTGAACTCCCTAAGGAAAAACCTCCAGGGCCTGATGGACTCAGAAGTGAATTCTACCAAGCATTTAAGGAGCAATTTGTTTCAATTCTATATAAACTCTTTGGAAAAACAGGTGAAGACAGAACTATGCTTAACTCTTTTTATGACACCAATATGGTGTTGATACCTAAACCAGGAAGAGTTAAAAGAGAGAAAGAAAATTATGGACCTATCTCCCTGATGAATATAGATGCAAAGACCTTTTTTTTGTAAGGCAATGGGGTTAAGTGGCTTGCCCAAGGCCACACAGCTAGGTAATTAAGTGTCTGAGGCTAGATTTGAATTCAGGTACTCCTGATTCCACAGTTGGTGCTCTATACACTGTGCCACCTAGCCACTCCCAAAAATCTTAAACAATATCTTAGGAAAATGATTACAAGTTATCACTAGGATAATACATTATGACCAAGTAGGATTTATCCCAGAAATTCAGAATTGATTCAATATTAGGAAAACTGTTAGTATAAATTGAGTATATCAATAACAAACCTCACAGAAATCATATGATTATATGCTGAAAAAGCTTTTGACAAAGTATAGCACCCATTCCTTCTAAAAGTACTAGAGAGTGTAGGAATAAATGGATTGTTCCTTAGAATAATAAACAGTATCTATCTGAAATCAGCAACAAGCATTATATACAATGGGGATAGGCTAGAGGCATTCCCAATAAGATCGGGGTGAAACAAGGATGCCCAGTATCACCACTACTATCCAATATTGTATTAGAAATGTTAGCTTAGGCAATAAAAAAGAAATTGAAGGTATTAGAATTGGTAAGGAAGAGACAAAATTCTCATTCTTTGCAGATGACAGGATGGTATACTTAGAGAATTCCAAGAAATCATACAAAAAACTAGTAGAAACAGTGAACAACTTTAGCAAAGTTTCAAGACATAATATAAACCTTCATAAATCATCAACTTTTCTATATATGACTAGCAAGATAGAGCAGGAAGAGCTAGAAAGAGAAATCCCATACAAAGTAACCTCAGACAATATAAAATACCTGGGAGTCTATTTGCCAAGGCAGACTCAGAAACTTTTTGAAAACAATTACAAATCACTTCTCACACAAAATCAAATTTAAATAACTGGGCAAACATCAACTGCTCATGGATAGGTTGAGCTAATATAATAAAAATGGCAATTCTCCCAAAACTAAACTATCTGTTTAGTGACCTACCAATCAAAATTCTAAAAAATTACTTTAATGAGTTAGAAAAAGTTATAAGTAAATTCATATGGAGAAATAAAAAGTCAAGAATTTCCAGGAATTCAATGAAAAAAAGTGCAAAAGAAGGTGGCTTAGCCCTACCTGATCTAAAATTATATTATAAAGCATCAGTCATCAAAACTTCTGGTATTGGCTAAGAAAGTGGTGGTCCAGTGGAATAGACTAGGTGCAATAGCAAGACATGATTATAGTAATCTGGTTTTTGATAAACCCAAAGAGTCCAGATATTGGGATAAAACTCTTTCTTCAATAAAAGCTGCTGGGAAAATTGGAAGTTATTATGAAAGAAACTTAGATTAGACCAACACTTCACACCTTATACCAAGATAAGATCCAAATGGATAAATGATTTAGACATAAAAAACATAAGCAAACTAGAAGATCAGGGAGCAGTTTACCTTTCAGGTCTATGGAAATGGAAGAAGTTTATGACTAAGGAAGAGATGGAGAACATCACTAAAAACAAATTAGATGATTTTGATTACATTAAATTAAAAAGTTTTTGCACAGACAAAACCACTGTAATCAAGATCAAAAGATATGTAGAAAAGTGGGAAACAATCTTTACAACTAGTATTTCTGACAAAGGACTCAGTTCTAAAATATACAGAGAACTGATTAATTTTTTTTAAAAAAGCCATTCTCCAATTGACAAATGGTCAAAGGATATACAAAGGCAATTTACAAATGAGATCAAAGCAATCCATAGTCAAATGAAAAATTGCTCTAAATCATGCAAATGAAACATCTCTGAGGTACCACCTTACACCTCTCAGACTGGCCAATATGACCAGAAAAGATAATGATCATTGTTGGAAGGGTTGTGGGAAATCTGGAACACTAATATATTGTTGGTGGAACTGTGAACTCATCCAAACCTTCTGAAAAGCAGTCTGGAACTATGCCCAAAGGACAACAAAAATGTGCATAACCTTTGATCCAGCAATACCACTACTGGGTATATACCCTGAAGAGATTATGAAAAAGAGTGAAAACATCATTTGTGCAAAAATATTCATGTTTGTGGTGGCAAAGTATTGGAAATTAATTGAATGTTCTTCAATTGGTGAATGGCTTAACTAACTGTGGTATATGTATGTCATGGAACACTATTCTTCTGTTAGAAACCAGGAGGAATTGGAATTTAGGGAAGCATGGAAGGATTTACATGAATTGATGCTGAGAGATGAGCAGAACCAGAAAAGCATTGTACATCCTAACAGCAACATGGGGGTGATGATCAACCTTGATGGACTTGCTTATTCCATCAGTGCAACAATCAGGGTCAATTTGGGGCTTTCTGTGATGGATAATACCATCTGTATCCAGAGAACTGTGGACTTTCAACTAAGACCAAGACCTTTAATTTAGAAAAAATACCCTGATATCTTATTGTCTGATCTTGCTATCTCTTATACTTTATGTTTCTTAAGGATATGATTTTTCTCTCATCACATTCAATTTGGATCAATGTGTACCATGGAAACAATGTAAAGACTGGCAAATTGCCTTCTGTGGGGGGTGGGAGGAAGGAAGTAAGATCAGGGAAAAAATTGTAAAACAAAATAAAATCTTTTAAAAAAAGAAATAGATATAATCCCTTTTGTATTGAACATATAAATTCTCACACTGGATTGCCTGGGCCTATTTATGAATTAACCCTTTTACTTCTTATAAACTTAGTAGAAGAGCAAACTAGACTGTCTCACAAAAAAGTTTCATCAAAAATGTCTCTTTTCTAAAGAAAGAATTTAAAATCACCAGAGAGCAAGTTAGGAATATAGTGAAGTACCATCAACTATTCATTCTATATTTACCTACCCCTCTAAATTATTCTAAGAATCCTAGAGGCCAGGCTCCTAATGAGTTGTGGCGGAAGGATGTGACTCATTATGCACCTTTAGGAAAAATGAAATGTATTCATGTTACTGTAGATATATTTAGTTCATATACAGTGGCAATAGCACAAAGTTCAGAGGCTACTCAAAGTGTGATTGATCAAATGATTCAATTGTTTTGCTATTGCAGGGTTACCAAAATCCATAAAACCAGATAATGGCCTTGGATATGCTTCTATGGCATTTAAACTATTCTGCCTATATTACAACATAAAGCATATTATAGGCATTCCCTATAACCCCACTGGTCAAGCTTTAGTAGAAAGGAAACATAACGATCTTAAGAGATTTCTGGAAGTACAAAAGAAGGGGGGAATATATAGGGACAAAAGGAAAACAAAAGAGTATAAATCTTGCCTTATATACCATGAATTTTTTTTAACATTGAATGATAAGCAATTAACACCTGCAGAAAAATTTTCAGGTTTATTTATTTTAACAAAAGATTTTATTTATTTTGAGCTTTACAATTTTCCCCCCATTCTTACTTCCTCAACCCCCCACAGAAGGCATTATGTTAGTGTTTATATTGGTTCCATGTTATACATTGATCTCAGTTGAATGTGATGACAGAGAAGAAAAATAAAGCATGCGATGTAAAATTACATAATAATATGCTTCCCCCCTAATTTGATAGTAATAGTCTTTGGTCTTTATTGAAAGTCCATAATTCTTTCTCTGGATACAGATGTTATTCTCCATTGCAGATAGCTCAAAATTGTCCCTGGTTGTTGCAGTGAAGGGGGAGCAAGTCCATCAGGGTTGATCATCACTGCCATGGTGCTGTTGGGGTGTACAATGTTTTTTTTCTGGTTCTGCTCATCTTGCTCAGCATCAGTTCATGCAAATCTTTCTAGGCTTCCCTGAATTCCCATCCCTCCTGGTTTGTAATAGAACAATAGTGTTCCATGGAATACATATACCACAGTTTAAGCCCAATTGAAGGACATTCACTTAATTTCCATTTTTTTTTGCCACCACAAACAGGACTGCTATAAATATTTTTGTACAAGTGATATTTTTACCCTTTTTAAAATCATTTCTTCAGGGTATAGACCCAGTAGTGGTATCGCTGGGTCAAAGGGTATCAGAAAGATTTATTAATAAGCATAAGCAACATGAAGAGAAGAGCATGGTCATGAGGAAGGACCCTAAGGATGGACAATGAAAAGGACCTGATTAGTTACTGACCTGGGGTCAAGGGTATGCTTTTGTTTTGTCCACAGATGGAGAAACTTTCTGGATACAAGTAAGGAACATCAGACTGTGCAGACCAGATGAATCAAGTAGTCCAGAAAATAAATAACTCACAATTAGGAAATAGAAAGGAAAAAAGATGAGGAGGTAGAAGGACAGGCCATGCAAAAGGAGAGAATTACATGGATTTATAGGATGATTTATGATGCTTACATTATGATTAACATAGGCATCATGAACAATTTGGGGACTGTAAAAGGAACTGAATATTGGACTTATGTTCAAATTCCTCTATAGGTAACTACTATACAATGGGGAGAAAGTGTGCCTGAACTTGTAATGATAGGGGAAGTTGCAAATTATTTGGAATATAACAAAGTTACTACTGGAAGTATAAAAGAAGAGATGCTGAGAAGTTAGGTATAATTTTTCTGGCTTAAATAGTATGACTCCTATATGTTTTTGTGAAAAGTGTACTGTTGAACCATGTATTAAATTAAGTAAAACTTATCATTCAAATATTTATAGCATGGTAGAATTTAGGACCTTAGAAATATTAGGAGTTCCATTTGTAGAAAGTACTGAAGGTAGAGATTTCCTACAAAACCTCCTTGTTTAAATTTACATGCTTGGGATTTTAAATGTGAACATTTTCCACCCTGGGTTGCCTGTCACACCCCATAGAGAGGAATTTATGATCATTCTATTTTGCTACAAGTGTGGAATTTTCCTGGTAGAATTATTTCATGGGATATTCCAGGCTATATTAAACCAATTCTATACCCAGAAATAGGGTTAGCTAATTCAGAGCCATGGAAGGCTATGGCAGCAATAGATAAGATTTATATAGTAGAATATGACAAATTATCTTATGCAGAAAAGAAATTGTCAATGACTGCATGCACAGGACCAAATATCACTTTCATGACAGGATCTTTCAAAAATGTCAGTATTACTACAGAAAAAGAGGGGTATAATGTTAACTGTTAGAATTGCATTATTCAAGCAAGTGTAGGTAAAGTGATGAATGATGATGCTGTTTTTATGATAAACCAACAAAAATTTGTTATAATACCCACTAAGGTAGAAGACTGGTATATGTCTTCTGCTGATGAGTTTTTTAGAAAAGGTATTAAAAAGAATTAGGCAAAAGAGGTATGTGAGTTGCATTGTGTTTGCAATATTGTGTTATAGCAGCTATTACAGCTGCTACATCCACAAGTGATGAATAAGAAAAGATAGAAGGAAAATATATTCAAGAATTGTCAGAAAATGTTATTAGAGTATTAAAAGCTCAGGAGAGAATTAATGAAGATCTTTATCATTTGATTAATGCATTGCAAATCTCTGTAATGAACATGTGGATGCAATAGAGATTACAATTGGAACGTGATTATAGATTTTCTGCTATTTGTTTTACTCCTTTAAAATAGAATACTTATTTCTTGGAATAATATAAATATTATTTGAATGGAATATGGTATAATGATTCTATAACTATGGATATGAATCAATTGCATAAAATTGTTAATGATATTGCATTGGCACCTAGAATGGAAATGGACTCAGATATTGATAATTTATTTAATTATGTTAATAGGTTTCATCCTTTTCATTTTCTGAACCTATTAGTATGCATGCTTCCAGGTATTTTTACATTATTATTGATAATATGTTTTTTTCCATTTGTCTCAAAGGTCTTTTTACTCTGGGACAACATTTGGGCACCCAAATACACCTCTTAAAGCTTCAGCTTAAGTCTGAGAAGGGGGAATTGTTGAGGGTCCAGCTTCTATAGGAGTGAGGACACATGTCCCTGGAATTAAAGTAACCAAGGACAAGCATGTATTCTTGCTCATTAACAGACTGACTGATTGGCTAACCAATGAACCTTGACCTAAACATCTGTGGAGCTAGAGATGTGTGGGAAACTTTCTGATAAGGAAGTCCACAGACTTCAAGGACAGATATCATAAATTTAACCAGGGAAGCTATGCAGCTGAGGTGTGTCTGACTTGTAATGTCTAAGATAAGTTTTGTTATAAAAATCTGGATATTCAGCAATAAAGTCAATAGATTTTTTTCACTGCAATAAGTGTTGGTGGCTTTCATAACATCTAAGTTTATGGGATATCTCTTCAACATGGCTCTCAAATCAATATTCAGATGCACACCTGAGTTGTTGCAGATGATACTTCTCACTCTACTCATGTCTACTCAGTAGAGGACCTCACATTTTTATTGAGAATATAAGAAACCACTTACCAGAAGTTGTTGATCTCATCCCCTACTATCTCCACTGGAAAATTGTCCCAATAATCCAAATGTATCTATGACCTTCCTACTCTTTTAAAAAACCCTCCCTTGAATCTTCCAACTTTTCAGACTATCCTCTTATATTTCTCCTCCTCTTAAATAGTGAAACTAAATTGTCTACATTGATTTCCTGTTTCCTCTTCTCTTCCTAAGTCTTCATTCCTTGCAATCTAATTTTCAACACCATCACTCAACTAAAACTTTTCTAAAAGTTAACAATAATTATCTAATTGCCAAATTCAATATCTTTTATCCTAATCTTCTTCCTTTTTTTACTTCTTTGTGGCATTTGACACTAGTGATTTCCTGGTCCTCCAGATGTGATCCTCTTCTATTAGTATCTCTTTTCCCAAATTATTTCATACTCAGTATCCATTGACTTTACCCAGAGGCTCACCTTTTTAATCTTTCTACACTTAATTTCTTGAAGATTTGCCTTATAGATTGTTGTGAGGATCAGATGGTTACTTATGTATATAACATTTTGTAACCATTAAACTCTATATGAATGATTTGTGATTTCATTGATATTAAAACTACTATCTCCTCTCCTCCCAAAACCCTATACTAATTAGTTTCATGAAATTCTTTGAGTTATATGTTATCACTATTAACATGAGTTAATAATGTATCACTTTTTGGTCAAATTTTAGGGTAGTTATGATTGTTTTTAGTATGCGGTAATAGTAAGCATTATCATTCATTCTTTCATAATCAGGTTATGTTTCTTTTTGTTCATTTCTGGTTAACTGGGCAAATCAAAATTTTGGTAAAATAATAATAAAAATGTTTTAAAAGTTTGGCTGTGAACATTCTACCCAGCTTAACTTTTTTTTGGGGGGGGGGCTTGCTTTGGTTTTTTATTTTTATTTTATTTATTTAAGGCAATGGGGTTAAGCGACTTGCCTAAGGTCACACAACTAGGCAATTATTAAGTGTCTGAGTCTGGATTTGAATTCAGGTCCTCTCGACTCCAGGGCCAGTGCTCTATCCACTGTACCACCCTGGCTTAACTTTTAAAACTTTTTTATTGTCCTTTAATCAAAATGTTGGTCTGCCCTAATTAACTCCATTAAGAATGTGGTCATTTAGTATATATGGTAGGATATATTCTGTTAGCATACTGTTTGGCACAATGAATTCCTTTAGTAACATTTAGTAATTAATGACTTTACACATTTAATGCACCAATAGAGAAAGCCAGAATCTAGCCCTGAAGTTTAAGTTATATATTGGGAGTATATGTGTGTATATAGAGTAGTGTGCATATATTAACACTTGTCAGATATAATTTTTGCACCCCAAATAACATGTATTTACATATAATTCACAGTTTAAATTAAAAACATACAAATCTAACCTCAGATAAATATTCACATTCTCAAAAGCTTACAGCATATTAACCTTTGAGAACAAAACTAACTAAAGATAGCTATTTGAAAATTGTTATAAATCAATCTATAAAAATGTTTTATTTGTAATTTGTTATAGTTTTAAATTGCACATAACTAACATTTCTAAATAGTACAGCTTTTTTAGAGCTCCCTCTACTGGTGCCAAATATATGGATTGAATAAATCCAAGGTAGTATATACAAAAGAGACTTTGAACATAGATTTTTAAGCAAAGGTGGAAAGAAACAAACAAACAAAAAAAGCAGAACTGCTATAATGTATATTTTTTATTTTTTCTTACTATGGAAAGTAAAATTTTCATTTCCCACACATTTATGTTATTTAAAATAACTATATAGCCTTCTTTCTCAACTATAGCTAGGTATTAAAAATAAAAACAAATACAGTTAATAATTTCTGTGGAATAGAAATAACCAAAGGGAATTTCTATTTCTATCAAGGAACCATGGCACAATGGATAGAAGGCTTATGGCCTAAGAATCAGTTATAACTGACTCATCTAGGGGCAGCTAGGGTGGTGCAGTGGATAGAGCAATGGACCTGAAGTCAGGAGGACCTGAGTTCAAATTCGACCTCAGACACTTAAAAATTACCTAGCTGTGTGACCTTGGGAAAGTCACTTAATCCCACTGCCTTCCAAAAACCAAAAAAAGAAAGGAAATTATAACTGACTCATCTACCTTTAAACATATACCATTTGTGCAGTCCTAAGGAAGTTACTGACCTCAGTTGCTAAGAGCAAATCTCTGCAAAGCAGGTGCTTATCTTCCCTTACAGAATGAATTGACTTACCAGTAGAACCTTATTCCAATAAAATTTCAAGTATAATGGATAAATTCATTGTATAAATTAACATAATTAATAAAATTTCATCTTATAAAAGAAGTTTCCTTAATCATAAAATGAGGTACCCTGGGTACCTCACATAAAATATGTGATTCTGGTTAAGTCGCTTAACCCTATTTGCCTTACTTTCCCCATGTATAAAACAGACTTTGCTAATTATACCCCAAATGGAATCATGAAGTGTTAGACATGTCTGAAAAAAAAGATTGAAATTCATAAAATAAGGATACTATTTAAAATCTTATGGAAGAATCTCAAATATATTATAAGATAGATGGATGCACATCTGATTTAAGATATGTCTGTACATATACATGGGCATATATGTTTATTTGTATGATACACATTTATGCAGGTATTTTGTTGCCTCTCAATGCAGAAGGGCAAGCTGAATCCAGGACTTAAGCAGTTGATGCATTCTCCATTGTCCAAAGAGTATCAGATTAAAATAATGTCTATCTGCCGCCCCTCAAATTTCTCTAATCTAGGGGTACAATTCTATTGGTCCAAAACAAAAGTGTTTATCTCTCTTCAGACTTAAAGATGAAAATAACCTTTTGCTTATACTCACTAGCTTAACCTCTTCCTACCACATTCTCGTTTCACAAAAGATCATTACCAATAACTAGCAAATGTCTTTAGCAAAGATAGCAGCAAACAGAAATCAGAGAAGTTATAAAGATTTGAATATTCCCAAATAATAAAATTAGGCAAATAAACTCTTCTGTTGGGAGTGAGATAAAACAACTCAGTTCAACTGAGGAGAGAGGGAATAATTTCTCCAAGGAAAGTTCAGTCTCTAGGGACACTACAAGTCAGGGACATAATGGAAGCCAGCTCCTTATTGACTACAGTGCTGGGGGCGGGGGGAGGAGTTTTCCTATTAGTTGTGTTGTTCTTCTCTTTCCTTGGCCCATCTCTAGGTACTCTCTCAATCTGTTTATGAAACAAATTTTAATCAGTCCCTTGCCCAAATACATAGTGACACCCTCAGATTTTCTCAATCCATAAGGAGTCATTTTCTTTACATATACTGACAGCACACATTTAGGGCATAGGAGGGCAGTGCCTCAGAAAAACTTTCCCAGAACAGAAACATTGTTACAATGTTTAAATTATAAATTTTAGAAAGCTTAATCTCTGTGTGTACTCTCATGGTGCATAAATAAAGTGAAGATAGGTAGGTAAGAATTTTCATCTTTAGAATATTTGATTCCCTTTCATTCATGAGAGAGATAATTGTTAAACATCATCCTATATTATAGAAGAGGAAATCAATGAAAATGACCTAGCAGTATTAAGTAATTCTCAGAAGATAAATTTTGTATGCTGTAACACAGAATAGCATCTTGGAAATAAGGAATTTTCCTTATTCGAACTGATGCACTGGGGGTGGGGATTGGTGTATGAGACAAAAGTTTCTCCTTCCCCCCTTCCTCTAAACACAAATAGACTTATTACTTGCAAAACATACTGTTTCAGTTACAGGGTCATTACACTGCTTGCCAGTCAGATAGCTGTTTCATCATAGCTGGCTTTTACTAGGTTTGGCTGTTATAGTTACCTGTGATAAGAATGAAAAAAAAAAGCCTAAGAAAGATTTGATAATTAATTTATTAATTTTGCTAGCAATAATCAATAAATTGATGTTTGGTAATTTCAGTCACCAAAAACAAAACCATGGGATCATTGACTGCTCAAACATTTTTAAAAAAGTGGGCTCCCTAATAGGTAGACAATAACCATGACTGGTGAATAATTAATGAGGGGTTGGACTCTCAAATGAGTAGGTAGACTGAAGACCTTCAGCTCCTCCTGGAGAGAATGAATATTGACTTAGTCACCTTCAAAGATATCCATCTCCACCTAAATCACTCCTAGCGTTGCCTTTGTGTAGGTTGTAGCTACAGTTCTTAGTGTATCTGTATCTGCCATTTCTTCACTTGCCTAACTTCACAGGACTTTGAGAAAGAAATGGTAAAGTGGTTTGGGTGTTGTCTTTTGATGTGCACATAAATTGGATTTAAATGAGGTAGAGCTGCACGAAGTCATTGGCCCCATTCTCCCTTCCAAATTCATCATGATCCAGTAACAAGACAGAGTTAAGACAACTGGTGACTGAAGTTGCAGTGGATGACCTTGGCATCTTTGATGTCTATCCAAGCTCTAAATGCTCCACAGCACCTGCTTCAGTTATCTTTATGGCTGTTGGAACAAAGTGTTTTCATCTCCCCATTCCACCAGTGGAAGACTTCACATGCTTGGGGTAGGCAACAAGGAGTTTGAGACTCCTTTGGTTATCCTCAAGCTGGTTTAGCCTGCCTGCGGAAACAGTTTACCTAGGTGTGGCCATGGTGCATGCTACAGCTTCTTAGAGCACAGGTGAGAGTTAGGTGGCTCAGATGTACATCAGCAGTAGAAAGCAGCCCTGGAAAGAGCTTGGCAACTCTCACACCAGAGGTACTAGCCTTCCTTTATACACCTACATCCCACTTCAAATATGTCATACATAATTATGGATGAATTAATAAACATTTTTATTACTGCTAAAGTAGACCAGGTTATCTACTAGGGACTTTCCTTCTCCCCACCTAAACTAGGAAATCCCACACGAGATTATAGCTCCTAGATTTCTGGTGAATCATACTCTTTTTTTTTTTTTTTTGGTAGGCAATGGGATTAAGAGGCTTGCCCAAGGTCACACAGGTAATTATTAAGTGTCTGAGGCCAGATTTTAACTCAGGTACTCCTGACTCCAGGGCCGGTTCTCTATCCATTGCGCCACCTAGCTGCCCCTACTCTTTTCCTTTTGAAAATTACAACATCACCTCCTTCAATTTTCTTCATCTAAAAGCTGAAGATAAAACATAGAAGTAAAAGGAAGACTTGGCACCCAAAAGACCATGATCAATCATCAACCTTCTCCAAAGTTAGCCAGGTTTGAAACTGCCAGAGTCAAG
This sequence comes from Macrotis lagotis, assembly GCF_037893015.1. Classification (NCBI taxonomy): domain Eukaryota; kingdom Metazoa; phylum Chordata; class Mammalia; order Peramelemorphia; family Peramelidae; genus Macrotis; species Macrotis lagotis. The sequence goes on from NC_133663.1 coordinate 198,386,315, forward strand.
TGAATTATCCTAACTAGTGACTTTTGAATGAATACCATTTCTAAGCTCACAACCAGTCTAAAGTAAATCTCCTCATCATGTGTAGATACAGAAAACATTGCAAGAATCAAACCTAGGAACAGTGCAATTCCATTACATGTCATCATACCTTTCCTGAAAGAGGCTTACCAGTCTCTTTTATATGGAGAATTCATAAGAGGAAGTCTCCTTCCTCATAATACAAGAATCTCTCAAATCGAAAATCTGGGTGCCTGGAAAAATGATAGTGTCATATTTTTTAATAAAAATTTTAATTGATTACTTATTTTACCCCAATTGTATGTAAAGATAATTTTCTACATTCATTCATTTATTCAACATTTAAATGTGTTCTATATAGTTACATATTATTATGTTATGAATGAAGAATCAGAATAAAAAACAAAAATTTGATATTGAATCAGCCCTGCATCCTTGATATAAATCCCACCTGGTCATATTGTATTATCCTGGCGATAAACTTCTATACTCTCTTTACTAATATTTTATTTAAAAATTTTGCTAACAATTTGTTAGGGAAATTAGTTAATAATCTTCTCTCTCATATTTGGCTCCTCCTAGTTTATGTATCAAGACCATATTTACTTTGTAAAAGGAACTTGGTAGGACTCTCCACCTATTTTTCCAAATAGTTTATATAGCTTTGGTATTAATTACTTTTTAAATGTTTAGGAGAATTCACTTGTAAATTCATTTGATTCTAGATATTTTTTCCTCAGGAATTTTATTGATAGCTTGTTCTATTTCTAAAATATGTTTTAAATATTTTGTTTTCCTTTCTGTTAATCTGGGCAATTTATATATTTGTAAATATTCATTCCTTTCACTTAGATTATCAGATTTACTGACATACAGTTGAGCAACATAGCTCTGAATTATTGCTTTATTTTCCTCTCCATTGGTATGAGTTTGCCCTTTTGTTTTTGATAATGGTAAGTTGGTTTTCTTCTTTCTTTCTTTTTTGATCAAATTAACCAAAGGTTTATCTGTTTTATCCCACAGAACCAAATCCTAGGTTTATTTGCTAATTCGATAGTTTTCTTATTTTCAATTTTATTTATCTCTCTTTTGGTTTTCAGGATTTCTAATTTGACATTTAATTGAGGATTTTTAATTTGTTCTTTATCTAGCTTGTTTAATTGTTTATTTAGTTATTTTATTCATGTAAGCATTTGTAGATATAAAATTTATTTTTAAGAATTGTTTTGACTGCATTCCATAAATTTTTTATGTTGTCTCATTGGATGAAATTATTGATTTGTTTCTAGGATTTCTTGTTTGAGCCACCTATTCTTTAAGATTGTATTTAACTTTGAATTAATCTTTAGCCCATATTTCCATGGCATTTAGTTACATTTAATTTTTATTATATCATGATCTGAAAAATAGATGCATTTAATATTTCTTCCTTTCTGCATTTTATTGTGAAGTTTTTAATGATGTAGTCAATTTCTGTGTAGGTCCATCTACTGCTGAGAAAAAATCCTTCTATCCCCATTCAATTTTCTCCAGAGTTCTATCATATATAACTTTTCTAAGATTTTATTCATTTTCTTGACTTCTTTCTAGTTTATTTTGTGGTTATTTTCATGTAATTCTGATAGAGGGAAGTAAAGTTTTATACTCATATGCATTTGCTATCTATTTCTTTCTGTAACTCACTGCACTTCTCTTAAGAATTTGGACACTATACCATTTGGTACATTTATGTTTAGTATTGATATTATTTCAATGTTTATGGTGCTATTTAGAAAGATATATTTTCTTCCTTATCTCTTTCAGTTAGTCTATTTTTTATTTTTCTTCATCTGAGATCAGGATTGCTATCCCTGCTTTTTATACTTCAGCTGAGGCATAATATATCCTGCTCCAGCTTTTTACATTTACTCTGTAAATACCTCTTGGCTTCAAATGTATTTCTTGTAAATTACATTGTTAAGATTCTGGTTTTTGCACTCTGCTGTCCACCTCTGTTTTATGGAAGAGTTAATTCCATTCACATTCACAATTATGATTAATAACTCTGTATTTCCTTTCATCCTATTTTTCTCCATTTATGCTTTTGTCTCCTTTCACCCTTTCTCTCCTAAACAATACATAGTTTTGACCACCACTTCCTCAATCTACCCTCTCTTCTATCAGCCCCATTCCTTCCTTTTTCTTTCCCCTTTTCACTTCTACTTCCCCATATATTAAGATAAAATTTTAAACCAAATTGGGAGTGTAATCTATTCCCTCTTTGAGTAAAATTGTTGGGAGTAAGATTCAATCAATGCTCAGACCCTCCCTGCTTTTCCTCTTCTATAATGGGTCTTTTGTGGCCTCTTAATATCATGTGATTTATCCTCCTCTGCCTCTTCCTTCTTCTACAGTACTTTTCATTTTTAACATCTTAATGGTTTTTTAAAATATCACATTATAATTAACTTATACCCATACCCTTTATGTCTAAGCTTATTCCTTCTGTCCAAATAGAAATACAATTTTCAAGAGTTACAATGTATTATCTTTTGGTATAGAAATATAAACAGTTTATATTAAATATAATAATATATTAAATTACATTTTTTCATCTCTTGAGTCTTATATTTGAAGACTAAATTTTCTGTTGAATTCTAGCCTTTTTGTCAAGAAAGTTTGAAAGTCTCCTTTCACTGAATGTCCATCTTTTCCCCGATCAAAATTTTGAAGGTAGTTAATTTTTGGTTGTAATCCAAATTCCTTTGCCTTCCTGAATATCATCTTTGAAACCCTCTAATCCTTTAATATCGAAACTTGGAATTTGGATTGTTTCTTTCTTATTGCTTGTGGTATTTTCTCCTTGAGCTGATAATTCTGGAATTTGGCTAATAGTTTTATTATGGCATCTCTTTCAGGAGATAATAAATCAATTCTTTCAAGAATTATTTTACACTTTTGTTCTAGGATATTAGGATAGTTTTTCCTTTATAATTTCCTCAAAGATATTGTCCAGGCTATCTTTTTGATCATAGATTTCAGGTAGTCCAATAATTCTTACTTGATCTCTCTTAGATCTATTTTCCAGGTTGGTTGTTTTTCTTTCAAGGTGCTTTACATTTTCCTCCTATTTTTCTAGCTTTTGATTTTATTTGATAGATTCTTGTTGTCTTATAGAATCATTAGTTTCCATATGCCCAATTCTAATTTTTAAGGATTTATTTTCTTTAGTTAGCTTATGTATCTCTCTTGATCAATTTTACTTTTAAAGGTATTGTTTTCTTTAATCAATTTTTGTGCTTCCTTTTCCATGCTGTCTTTTTTTCATAATTCTACTGCATAACTCTCATTTCCCAACTTTTCTTCCATCTCTCTTACTTGATTTTCAAAATCATTTTTGAGGTCTTTGAAGGGGGACTTTTTAGACTAGAGACCAATTCATATCCCCTTTTCACATACAGGCATTTTGTCACTTCTTTCCTCTTCTGCGATGGTGTTTTGACCTTTCCTGTCAGCTTTGTAGCTTTTGTGGTTAGAGCTCTTTTTGTTTTTTGTGCATTTTAAAAGTTGAGGTCTTCCCTGGCAAACCTAGGGTCACGGTCCTAAGTTTTTTCTGTTAGGGGCTAGGGAATAGGTCACTGGCTTTATGCATAGGGAAGTTCCTGGCTTCTCTCTGCCAGCTTGGCAGAGAGTATCAGATGCTGGTGTCTTGCTCTCTGAGTTAGGATAATCTGACCCAATTCTACTTGCACTAGGACTCACAGTATACCTTCTTGCTGGGCCTAGGCCTTTACTGCTGGTTTGTTGTACCATGTCATGCCAGGACCCAGGAGTCTTGGTTACTGATCTGCACTGAGAGTAAGAGCTGCCCACTGTCTGCCCTGCTCCCCACCTATGCTGACCTGTATCTCCTTTTACCCATGTCCCTCCAAGATACCTTGAGTTGAAAAATTGTTTCCCTGTCTTTTTGTGGTTTCTCTCACTCTAATGTCTATTTAGAGGCTTCATTTTTACTTTGGAGGGAAACTGAAATAAGAGGGAACTCCTAGCTTCTCTACCATCTTGCCTCTACCCAAATGAAAGTGTCATCAACATCAATACAATTTGATACTTAGAGGTATTACATTTTAAAAAGAAGAATTCTATTTTTATGCATGCTTTCAGTTTTTCCTTGTGATTCAAAATGTTTGTTGATGAAACATTATAAAAATTAGAATATATTATTAGGTAATCTTGCCCTCTTCTGGGCTTGAGAAATTGACTTAATTATAAAGAAATAATATATCTATATGTGTATCTATATCTATATAATCAGTGCTTTTTGTTTTCCTTTTCTGATAGCTATTATTCCTTGTTTATTTCTTTTTTTCTACCCTAAAGAATCTATCAGTCTTCTAAGCTAATATTTTATCCGTTACAAATACTTTTAGGGCTAAATGTTTTTCAGCATTGTTCTCTCCTTTAAATAAATGGAGCAAGTGAGGCCAAAAGAGGAAGTTATTTTACCAAGATTATACTGGAGATGAACAGTTAGGGACAAACATTACATTTCCTGTTTCTTAGTGTTGACTTTATTTGACAGTCTATCTTTAATTGTTTTACATTGCAGGCTCCTTAATCTGTAGGCAATAATATTGCATTATCATGTTTTTACTATGATTCTGTTATCTCATACTTTGGTAGCATGAGAAACAGCAAACATAAGCAACAGAGAATGTAGATTTCATAATGATAAGTCCTGGGGAAAAGTCTGGCCTTTGATACTCAGAAAAGTCATCTAATTTCTTACTACTTCTAGTAACTTGTCAAGATTCTTATATTATAAATAAATTGTTGATTTCAATGAAGAAAGGATATTTTTTACCATGATTCACTATGCCAGTGAATCCAAAGGTATGAGCAAAAAATTTAAATTAAAATGAACACATTTAAATTCATATATAGAACTGAAGTTTGGGTTTGTCTCAACAAGGTCCAGTTTCTTTTTGGTTCATATCCCTATGAAAGTCAGAATTTATCTTATTCTGCTCAAGCCTAGGGAGATAAAAATTGAAGTTATCTTTGTTTAGTAGAAAAATGTATAGGATCTTTACCTCTCATGTAAATACTCTGGGAAACAGACCATAAAATGTAGGATGATCTTCATTTGACTGGAGGAAAAAATGCATTTCATTTAAGATGATACTGAATCCTAAAGAAGTGAAATGCTTTGAGAAGTGGAACCAAACTGGTGCAGAGAAGCCAGGAACTTCCCTGAGCTTTTCCCAGCTTTCCTCAGAAACAACATTAAACCAAGCCGCTGGAAAAATTCTGGGGTGACAGAAGCTACAAAAAGACAGGGTAAAACATTTTTCAACTTAAGGTATCTTGGAAGGAAAGTTCTGTCTATCTCATTTGGATGGAGTGGGAGCAGATCTCATTGCAGGGAGCAGAGTACAATGCAGGTGAGGTGTGGGTGAAGCCAGTGGAAGGCCTTTACCTGCAGCAAAGATCAGCAATCAAGGTCCTGGCTCAGCAGGTCAACAACATGGTAGGCAAACCATGAGACATCCAGCACCAAGACAGAAGGCAAATTATGAGCACCAGAACCCCAGCACAGCTGGCATAAATAGACCATCCACGAGAGCTTAAAGTCCCAATGTGGAAAGTTAATTGAGCAGGTCTCTGGACTTCTATGATCTAATTTCTATCTTTCAGTCAATCACTTCTCAGCTAGTTAGTAAACAAACAAACAAACCAAGGAATTTAGGTCAATCTAGTCAAAATTCCTTATAGATAGATAAATAGATAGCTAGATAAGATAGATAGGTAGATGAGTTATTTTAAGTCAATTATGCTTTCCCTGATGTATCTCCTTCTATTTCCCCCAGGAATCCTTTACCTTTCTAACTCCCAAATGCACTTATTATGTCCTTCTGCAATTCTGTAGAGGCAGGATTCTGAGTCTTACCTAAGCTTTATAATACTTTTTAGCAACTATAAAAATATCTTATTTAATACTTAATAAATATCCATCAACGTTTAATCCAAGAGATCCTGTAAAGAATATGTCTAAACACAGGAGAATGAAATATTCCTTTTGCTCGAAGATTGTTAACCAAATTTTAACAGATAATTTTTTTTGCAATAGTATATATCCTTTGAAGTGCCCCCTAGTGTCTTAGTTCTGTATATGAAGTAGTACTTAACCTTTATTTTTTTTTTGTCTTGGTTTTTATTCCATGGAGCATCATATGACTTCCCCAGGAAAAACTAATTTCTGAAAGCAATATCATTTAGATTTATTCATTTTAAAAATAAACAATAATTTTTTAACTCCCCTCTATTCTCTTTCCTTGTGATTGGAGGACTGAAGGGTGGAGTAATAAACTCATTCCAAAGACTTCCTTTAGAGAGAGCTCAGAATTTTTCAATTAACTGTCCATTTTCTCTCTGGGGCTCTACCTGGTTTCTTTACCATGGTATATCATGCCTCCATATCAGGATATTATTTGGTGCTCCCCTTACTTTTTAGCTTCCTTTTGTGGGTTGTTTTCTTCATTAGTCCTGATGACTAGTTATTGCAAGCATTTTAGAAATATCAATTTTATGTATTTATTAAGCATGTATATTTCATATTCTTCATAATATCAGCTAATTTTAAAATAAGAATATATAATAAGAGAATATTTAAATACTTTTAAGGGTCTATAAAGTCATTCATGTAATTACATGTATATATATATATAGCTTGAAATATTTTCTTTTGAATAGATAAACTAAAATAAACAGTTATATTGGAATCAGTCACACGTCATTTGAAGTAGTCAAAAAATACTTCAGATTTCTGAAGTATATAATGCAAGAAGCTCATAATTTATTTTAAAAGAATATGCTTTCCTTTTTCCATCCTGCCCACCATACCCCAGATAAACTTAAAGGATTTATTAAAATGAAATTTCCAATTTCTTAAATTTGCACAAAAACCCAATTTCACTCAAGTTTCTTAGGGAAATCCAATTTTCTTTGAATCTAAATCTAGGTCAATGTTAGCAGTTTCTGCAGTAAGCAGCAATGATGGGATTATTATGGGCATGTGGGGAAATCCAGCTTCACATTTCAAAATAAATTATATTATCAGTATTTCTTTAAAAAATAATTTCCTTGTCTTCAGGAGCAGAACTAAAATGGCAGCATGAGATGAGGAAGTGCCGGCTTCCCAAAACAACTTCAAATGAAGCTCTACATGGAACTTAAAGCTATAGATCACACACACACACAAACACACAAAAGAGTAAAACAAGTTTTAACTCAAGGTATTATGAAGGAACTTCAGTAAAGATCTATCTCTTCTGATTAAAAGTTAAGTATAACTGAACAAAGGCAGGAAAGTAAGCCAGAGATCTCTCAGCTACAGGACAGTTCTGGTTAACGTTCAGCAAACCAGTATTACAGAAGGCCAGCAGTAAGGATCTCAACCCCAGCTCAGATGATAGTTTGAGCACTAAAAATGCTGGTGCAACAGATGGGACTGGGTTTGGCTACTCTAATGCAGGGAGCAAACTGTTGCATAGGCAATGCCTTGGCATAAAGAAAGGAACAAACCTCTGCATAGGAAATACATTGGTACATGGAAAGTAAGGGTTACCTTAAAAGAAGGAACAGAATGTTACATAGGTAATGCCATAGGCAAGTGATAAACCAGGAATCACATACTGTCCCTAGCAAAAAAGCTTGGATTTATATTCCCTATGTCTCAGGAGCAGAGCTCAACTACCAAAATGAGCAAAAAAAAAAAGAGTGAACTATTTAAAAAACTATTCTAATAGGGATGATAAAAATGCCATCTCAGAAGAGGAAAACAGTGAAAAACATGTGAAGCCTCAAAGGAGAGTATGAATTGATCTCAAATCCAAAAAATGTCCTCTTGAAAGGGCTCAAGAAGGATTTAAAAATCAAAGAAGAAAGGATGAAGGAAAATAGAGAAAAGAAATGAGAGCCAAGCAGAAGAATTATGAAAAATTGACTGAAGAAATAAACTGGAAAATTGCTGGAAAAGGAAAATAGCTCATTTAAAAGTAAAATTTACCAGCTGGAAAAGGAAGCACAAAGATCAATTGAAGAAAATAAAGCCCTAAAAATTAGAATTGGACAAATGAAAAGTTATGACTCTATGAAACACCAAGATTACATCAAACAATCAAAATATTGAAAAAATAGAAGAAAATATAAAGTACACTTTTAGGAAAAATGACTGTCTTGGGAAATAGACTCAGGAGAGATAATTTATGAATTATTGGTCTTGATCCTAAAAAGGACTTGAAAAATCTTTCAGAAAATATCATGAAAACTGCCCTAATATCCTAAAGAAGAAGACATAATAGTTATTGAAAGAATCTACCAATCACCTTTTTAAAAGAGATTCAGAATAAAAACTCCAGGAAATATTGTAGCCAAATTTCAGAATTCTTAGCAAAAGAAGCAATATAAATTTTAAGGAACCACAGTCAGCATTTATGCATGACTTATTAGCTTCAATATTAAAGCATGAGAGGGTCTGGAATGTGATACTTCATAGGGCAAAGGACCTTAGATTAAAGATAAGAATCAGTGACCTTGAAAATTTCAGCATTTTTTTTTCAGGGGAAAAGATGGATTTTCAATGAAATAGAAGAATTTCAAAATTATATGATAAAAAAGACAAGAACTGAACAGAAAAATTTGTTCTCAAAATACAAGACTCAAGAAATGCATAAAAAGGTAAATGCAAAGAGAAAAAAATTAGTCAAGAACATTAAACTACACAGGAAGACAATATTTTAATTCTTGAGAATTGTATTTCTCTAGTGTTAGGTAAAAGAATCATACTTAGAAGGTATGAGTATAAATTGATCATGGAAATGATGATGCTTTAGCTGATATTTTAGATCATAATTGTTGAATATACTTGGAGGAAGTATATTTAAGATGTGGATATAAATGGATCAAGAAGTTATTTTACTTTCCATTCTACTTTAGCTCATGAAGATTGTATTTCTATAGAGGGTTTTTGGAAAGAGAGCAAAGTGTAAATTGATTATAATTTGTTAATGTTTATGACTTTTGATATTCTGTGGAGCAAAGGACCTTGGATTACAACAAAAAACCAACTATCCCACAAAATTGAGCATATTCTTTTGGGGGAAAAATGGACTTTCAGTGAAATAGGGGCCTTTCAAACTTTCATCATGAAAAGAACAGAGTTAAATAGAAAATTTGACCTTCAAATATGAGACTCAGTAAAGCATAAAAAGATAAACAGGATAGGCAGTTCATAAAGGACTTAATGATATTGAACTTCTTATATTCCTGCATGGGAAGATGATACTGATAACTCATATGAATGTTCCCATATAATGGGGTAGTTAGAAGGAGCATATGGCAGGTGGGTGTTGAATATGAAGGAATAATATTAAAAAGATGGCGTTAAGGGGTGAGAGAGGAATATACTGGGAGAAAATAAAGGGAGAGGGGGAGGAGTTGAAGGAGAAATTAACTCAGAGAGGGAATAATATGTACACACAGCTGGGTATAGAAATCTAACTTACCCTAGAGGAAAGTAGGAGGGGAAGGGGCTGGGAGAAATTGTGTGTGTGTGTGTGTGTGTGTGTGTGTGTGTGTGTGTGTGTGTGTGGTGCTAATAGAAGGAAGAGAAGATTGTGGGAGGGGTAGTCAAATCCTTCTAGGGCCTCCCTCTGACATCATTACACCTTGGTGAATCCTCATAGTTGATAATGATTTTCCTAAAATGCTGCATTTTGGAATTGCAGCATGAGGTTTGAAGGTAGTAGAGGTACAGCAGCTTCTCTTGTCAAATCTTGCTTAATGGAAAAGGGGAGTGGAGTCTCTCTAGGAATCATGTAGTCTCATATTTGACAAAAGCTTTGGAATCTGTGCTTGTCCTCTTATCATTGACCAACATAAATTTTCCTGCTCATTTCCAGGTGGTGCAGCATTCTTGTTCTAATAGTTGAATGACCTACATGAATTGTTTCAGTTAAAGCCAAGTTATGGCTTTCTTTGTCATTCAGTGCTAAGTTTTTCCCAATCACCAGCTTTGATTACAGTTACAGACGTTTTTGCTCTTGATGGCACTGCAGATTTAAAAATTCAATCTTTTGCAAACTGTGGATCTTTAAAATTAATACTGATTTCAGTAGAAGAATATACTATTTGATCTGGAAGAATGACTTTATGTAAAGTATATTTTAAACTTTATTTTTCTTGAAGTTTCTCTTTTTTGGAGGGAAGAGAATTTTCACACCATGATTATTATGGTAATGCTTTGCATGACTACACTTGCTTTCTCAATGAAGGGGAGTGGGGTGGGAAGAAGGGAGAGAATTCAGAACTGAAAGTTTAAAAAAATGAATGTTGAAACTTGTTTTTACATGTAAGTGGGGGAATATAAAATAAAAGTATAAAAAAATTTATCCTACTGAACAGGGAAATTGAGTGAAAAGGGAAAGAAAGGGTAAGAAAGGGTAAAATGGAAGTAAAAGATAAGTTGAAGTAAAAGTTAAAAAGAAAAGTAAAAGGGGAAAATGAGGATAGAAAGAGGGGTTGATCAAGAGACAGCCATCAGAAGCAAAACATTGGTGGGGAGAGATAACAGGAAAGGAAAGGGAAAAGTGCAAATGGGGAAGAAAGCACAGAGGGAATACAGAGTTATTAATCATAACTATAAGTGTGAGTAGGATATTTCCTATGATTTTTTCCTCCCTTAGTTCTAAATCCTCTTTCATAACATGACTAATATGCAAATATTTTAAACACAAGTGTATTTGTGCAATTTTTACCAGATTGATCACCACCATGGGGAGTAGGGAGGGAAAAGAGGGTGGCACAAAATGCAAAACATTCATTACAAATGAAGGAATGTTGAAAACTACCTTTACATGTCATTAGAAAAATAGAAAAAATAATTTAAAAGATCATGAGGGACAGGGCTTCAGAAAAGCCTGGATATATATATATATATATATATATATATATATATATATATATATATATATATATATTTATATATATGAACTGAAGCTGACTGAAGTGAGCAGAACATAAAATGGTACACACACTAATAGCCACATTATGTAATGATTAACCACGAAGGACTTGTATGCAAAAGTAAAATTATCAAAGTCAATTCTAAAGGACATATATATGATGGAAAATACAATCCATTTCCAGAGAAGCCAGAATGCAGACTTCTATTTTAACTTTTAAAATTTGTTTTATGTTTTATGGTTTTTTCTTTCCCAACAGACTTCTTTCCCAATATGATTTTTGTAGATATATATTTAACACACATATATATACATATTTATTCATGTATAACCTATATTAAATTGGTTTCTGATAGGGAGAGGGGAGAGGAAGGGAGGTAGAAAAACAAAGCCTTACAAAAAATGATTACTGAAAAGTATGCTTTCATAGTTAGAAAAATAAAAAAAGAAAATATTAAAAAAGAAAAAATAATTTCCTTTCAAATTTTATTTATTGATGTGTAGAATATATCAAGACAAATCCTAAACAAAATATCTTACTCACACCACTACCCTTAAAGTATGATAAAGTAATTCAAAATTGTTATTTTACTGGTCTTATTTTAACAAAAATAAGTAGCATCACTACATTGTTACAAATATCTGAACATTTTAAATTTTTAGGTGATATTAAATACTGATAACTTTTATGGGTACAAATTTGTCAAAGTCAATAATACTATTTATAGTATAATTATTTAAATCACTAACACTACTTTGGCATAATTGTCTTCACTAAATTATGCATAATTTATTTTATCAGTGCTGTCAGCCATCAATCCAAGTTGTAGACATTTACTTAACAACTCAGTGACAGAGTAAAGTGTTTGAGTTAATTTAGAAAAGAATCCATATACTTAAAGGTGAGAGTTTACATAATTTTGATATGTTTGTGAGGTATTAATTTTTCTTTGTAATGGTCTCTTACTGACCCATACTATTCTCTACTATACTATATGTATTATGCTATATTGTACTATACTGTTCTGTATTATACCATCTATCTATACTATACTGAACTATACTATACCATATCATACCATACCATACTACCCTAACCTACCCTACCACACCACACCACAATACACTATATTATTTTATACTAAATCATAATATATGATACTAAACTATACTAATTTGATTCCCTTTTCTTTTTCTTACCTCAAAAATACAAAATGAGGCTTAAAATATAAACCATAATCTCTCTCAACTGATAGGAAGATTTTAGTTCCAAAATTACCATACTACCCATTTCATGCTGAGTGGAAATAAGTTTTGTTGCACTCTAGTTCCCATGATTAAAAATAACAGATTACTATATTCTCAGACTATTTACCACTTCTATGGAACTAGCTATGGAAACAATACTGGCCTGAGAAGTGGAACATTTTCTATATGAGAAGAGAAATTCTGTGAATTCCTTTTTATGCTGACACCCTCTCTTGACTGATATCATTCCATCTGTGATACTGTAAGCCAACTTTGCTTTCCCCTTTTCCTAACATCATTTAATTGCTAAATGAATGAGAGAATATTGTTAATTTTTTCAAACTCTTTTTTACATATCCTCAAAATTATTACAAACAGGTCCCTCAATTATCAAGTCTGGCAAATTACTTTCTTGGTTCTCACAGTAGAAACATACACTTTCTTATCCAGTCTCCTTTTTGAGATAAGAGGCATTGTTATAGGATTTGGCAAACTTTAATCACTGATAATCTTTAGGGATATTAATTTAATTTTGATATATGGGATCATACCCGAGTCCATATCCAGCCTCGTAAACCCAATAAACACCCAGCCATGTGACATGCAAGCCACCAGATCCCCACTGCCCTGGAAAAACCAAAAAGAAGGAAAAAAAAGACCCAAAATAAAATAAAATAGTAATAATAGTAGGGGTGGCTGGGTGGCAGACAGAGCATTGGCCCTTGAGCCAGGAGCACCTGGGTCCAAATCCGGCCCCAGACACCCAAAGATCACCCTGCTATGTGGCCCCAGGCAGGCCACCCAGCCCCACTTGCCCTGCACCCTCCCCCAAATAATAATAACAAAAAATGTGCTTCAGTCTTTGTTCCAACACCAACAACTCTGCCATGGGTGGATCACATTCTTTATGATAAGTCCATCACAAAAGTTACTTCCATATTTTTCCAACCTTGCCATTGCTGATCACAACTCCCTCCTTTCTTATTTCTCCACTACCATGTACTCTATTTTCTCTCTCCTTTCACTCTGACTCTGCTGTAGGGTCATTGAGTGGCGCAGCAGACAGATCCCTGGTCCTGGGGCCAAGAAGCCCTGAGCCCCCATACCACCCCTTAGGCCCAGAATCCACCTGGCCCTATGGTCCTGGGCAGGCCATCCAATCCCAGCCCCTTGCAATAAGTAAAAAAGAAAATGTGTTATATCTGACTACTCTACCCCCCCACCATGGTCCATCCTCTCCTCCTTTATTCACATCCCCACCCCTTCCCCCTGCTTCCCCTTCCTTCTTACTCCAGATGTCTATATCCCATTGACTATATTTGCTGTTTCCTCTCCTAGCCATCTCTAATGAGAGCAAAGGTTCCCTCATTCCCCCTTGCCTCCCCCTTCCATATCATTGCAATAGCTCATTGTATTAAAAAAAATCTTATTATGTGAAATATCTTGGACTATTTCCCCTTCTCCTTTTTCTTTCTCCCATTCCATTTCCCTTTTTTTTCCTATTGACTCCATTTTTATACCATATTTTATCTTCGAATTCAGCTTTCTCCTGTGCTTCAACTATAAAAGCTCCCTCTACCTGCTCTATTAACTGAGATGGTTCATATGAATATTATCAGTATCATTTTTCTATACATGCATTTCATCCTCATTAAGTCCCTCATATTTCCCCCCCTCCTCTATTCTCCATGCTTCACCTGAGTCCTGTATCTGAAGATCAAACCTTCTGTTCAGCTCTGGCCATTCCAAAAGGAACATTTGAAATTCCCCTGGTTCATTGAAAGTCCATCTTTTTCCCTGGAAGAGGACATTTAGCCTTGATGGGTAGTTCATTCTTGGCTATATTCTAAGCTCTCTTGCCTTCCGGGATATTGTGTTCCAAGCCGTATGAGCTTCCAATGTAGTTGCTGCTAAGTCCTGTGTGATCCTGACTGCAGCTCCGTGATATTTGAACTGTGTCCTTCTGGCTGCTTGTAATATTTTCTCTTTGACTTGGGAGTTCTGGAACTTGGCTATAATATTCCTGGGGGTTGGTTTTTTGGGATCTCTTTCTCAGGGGGATCGGTGGATTCTCTCCATTTCTATTTTGCCCTCTGCTTCTAGAATATCAGGGAACTTTTCCTGTAGTAATTCTTTGAAAATGATGTCAAGGCTCTTTCCCTGATCATGACTTTCAGGTATTCCAATAATTTTTAAATTATCTTTCCTAAGTCTGTTTTCCATATCAGTTGTTTTTTCAATGAGATTTTTCACATTTTCTTCTAATTTTTCATTTTTTTGGTTTTGAAGTATTGATTTCTGATTTCTGGTAAATTCATCAATCTCCCTGAATTCTATTCTTTGTCTGAAGGATTTGTTCTCTTCAGAGAGTTTTCTTATCTCTTTTTCCATCTGGCCAATTTTGCTTTTTAAGGCATTCTTCTCCTCAATAACTTTTTGAACTGTTTTATCCATTTGACCTAAGCTGTTTTTTAGCATGCTATTTTCTTCAGCATTGTTTTGGATTTCCTTGACTAAGCTGCTGACTTCATTTTCATGTTTTTCCTGCATCTCTCTCCTTTCTTTTCCCAGTTTTTCTTCCAACTCCCTCATTTGATTTTCAGTCTTTTTTGAGCTCTGTTATAGCCTGAGCCCAATTTCTGTTTTTCTTGGAGTCTTTAGATGCAGGAGCTTGTGCTTCCTCATCTTCAGACTGAGTATTTTGATCCTTCTTGGGCTCACATGCAAAATATTTCTCAATGATGTTCCTCTTTTTTCTCTGCTTGCTCATTTTCCCAGCCTAAGCCTGTTTTTTGGGGTGCTTCCTGAGCTTTTGGGACACTCCCACAAGGGTCTCAGTGTGTGAGGCTCTGTCCTCCCTCCTGGTCTGTGAATGACCATAAGCGCCCCCCTCTGCCACGGGGCTGAGGTGGGGGGGGGCCCTGTTGTTCTATTGGGGGGCTTAGACTGAGATCAGGATCTGAATGTGATCAGAGCCCTAGAGTCCTGTTCCAGGTGCAGAGGACAGAGCTCTGCAGTCTCTCTCTCTTCACTCCCCTCCCTCAGCTCCATGGGCTCATGCCCTGGGGGCTTCTGCTTACCAGCTCCCCCTGCTTCTGTTTCTGGGTCTGGGTTGCTGAAAGACCAAGCTGCTTGCTGTGTGCCCTGAGGGCTGGGCTCCACATGCTCGCTCTGGCAGAGGTCCCCTGCTGTTCCCCCACTTCATGCCCGGTGCTCCCTGGGGTGCAGCTCAGGAGACTCCCCTGCTGCTGTGAGCTGGCTCCCAGCGCCCTGGGGCTGCCTCCGGGAGGTTGAAGTTCTTTCGCTCTGGCGGGCCACCCCTCCGACCCCTGGGAGCAGAGCCTTTCTACTCTTTTCCAGGTTACCTTGAGTAGGAGAACTGCCTCATTGGGTTCCTTTGTGGGTTCTGTCTCTAGAAAGTTTAGTTAGAGTCCTTAGTTTATGAGTTTTTATCAGAGTGCTCCTAAGGCTTGATCCCTTCATGTCGCCATCTTGGCTCCACCTCCCTCATATATATTTTTAAAAGTTTTTTCTAATCTTTTTATATGTAAAAATCTAATTTTTATACAATTCAATGATGACATGAGAATTAAAGAAAATTCTGAAAACTGAAACCAATTTATCATCTAAATTTGGGAGATGATTCCTATAGAAAAAATAAATTTATCAAACTGTAATTGCAGAAGAGTAATCAGATTTAGGCATGTAGTCTTGATCAAAACTTTTTTTCTTTCATGAAGAGATAATGTATGAATGGTATTTAAAGAAGTGTCCTTGAGGGGCGGAGCCAAGATGGCAACAAGAGTGGATCCTGTCTTAGGCGCTCTCTCATAAAACTCACAAGCTAAGGACTAACTAAACTTTGGAGAGACAGAACCCACAGAAGGATCCATTGAGGCAGTTCTCCTACTCAAGGTAACCTGGAAAAGAGCAGAAAGGCTATGCTCCCCGGGGTTGGAGGGGAGGCCCACCGGAGGGATGGCCCACCAGAGCGAAAGAACTTCCGCCTCCCGGAGGCAGCTCCAGGGCGCTAGGAGCTGTGGCTCACAGCAGCGGGGGAGTTCCCTGAGCTACATCCCGGGGAGCACCGAGCACAAAGTGGGGGAACAGCAACAGTGGGGACCTCTGCCAAAGTGAGCACGTGAAGCCCAGCCCTCAGGGTACGCAGCTAGCAGCATGGCCACGGAAGCCCAGATCCAGGAAACAGAGAAGCAAGCAGAGCCAATAAGCAGGAGCCCCCAGGGCATGAGCCCATTGAACCTAGGGAGGGGAGTGAAGAGAGAGAGACTGCTGAGCTCTGTCCTCTGCGCCTGGAACAGGACTCTGGGGCTTATGGTCATTCACAGACCAGGAGGGAGGACAGAGCCTCACACACTGAGACCCCTGTGGGAGTGTCCCAAAAGCTCAGGAAGCACCCCAAAAAACAGGCTTAGGCTGGGAAAATGAGCAAGCAGAGAAAAAAGAGAAACATCATTGAGAAATATTTTGCATGTGAGCCCAAGAAGGATCAAAATACTCAGTCTGAAGATGAGGGAGCACAAGCTCCTGCATCTAAAGACTCCAAGAAAAACAGACATTGGGTTCAGGCTATGACAGAGCTCACAAAAGACTTTAAAAATCAAATGAGGGAGTTGAGAAGAAAGGAGAGAGATGCAGGAAAAACATGAAAATGAAGTCAGCAAAGCTTAGTCAAGGAAATCCAAAAAAATGCTGAAGAAAATAGCATGCTAAAAACCATCTTCGGTCAAATGGATACAACAGTTCAAATATGGAGGAGAAGAATGCTTTAAAAAGCAAAATTGGCTAGATGGAAAAAAGAGATAAGAAAACTCTCTGAAGAGAACAAATCCTTCAGACAAAGAATAGAATTCAGGGAGATCGATGAATTTACCAGAAATCAGGAATCAATACTTCAAAAACCAAAAAATGAAAAATTAGAAGAAAATATATAATATCTCATTGAAAAAAACAACTGATATGGAAAACAGACTTAGGAAAGATAATTTAAAAATTATTGGAATACCTGAAAGTCATGATCAGGAACAGAGCCTTGACATCATTTTCAAAGAATTACTACAGGAAAATTGCCCTGATATTCTAGAAGCAGAGGGCAAAATAGAAATAGAGAGAATCCACCGATCCCCCCAAGAAAGAGATACCAAAAAACCAACCCCTAGGAATATTATAGCCAAATTCCAGAACTCCCAAGTGAAAGAGAAAATATTACAAGCAGTCAGAAGGACACAGTTCAAATATTGGAGCTGCAGTCAGGATCACACAGGACTTAGCAAGCAAACACTGGAAGCTTGTAGGGCTTTGAATATAATATACTGGAAGGCAAGAGAGCTTAGAATATAGCCAAGAATGAACTACCCATCAAGGCTAAATGTCCTCTTCCAGGGAAAAAGATGGACTTTCAATGAACCAGGGGAATTTCAAATGTTCCTTTTGGAATGGCCAGAGCTGAACAGAAGGTTTGATCTTCAGATACAGGACTCAGGTGAAGCATGGAGAATAGAGGAGGGGGGGAAATATGAGGGACTTAATGAGGATGAAATGCATGTATAGAAAAATGATACTGATAATATTCATATGAACCATCTCAGTTAATAGAGCAGGTAGAGGGAGCTTTTATAGTTGAAGCACAGGAGAAAGCTGAATTTGAAGATAAAATATGGTGTAAAAATGGAGTCAATAGAAAAAAAGGGAAATGTAATGGGGGAAAGAAAAAGGAGAGGGGGAATAGGCCAAGATATTTCATATAATAAGATTTTTCTTTATTACAATGAGCTATTGCAATGATATGGAAGGGGGGAAGGCAAGGGGGAATGAAGGAATCTTTGCTCTCATCAGAGGTGGCTAGGAGAGGAAACAGCATATATACTCAATGGGGTATAGGCATCTGGAGTAAGAAGGAGAGAAGGGGGACAGGGGGAAGGGGGGATGTGAGTGATGAAGGAGAGGATGGACCACAGGGGGAGAGTGGTCAGATATAATACAGTTTCTTTTTTACTTCTTGCAAGGGGCTGGGATTGGATGGTCTGTCCAGGACCATAGGGCCAGGTGGATGCTGGGCCTAAGGGGTGGTTTGGGGACTTGGGGCCTCTTGGCCCCATGGCCAGGGATCTGTCTGCTGCTTCACTCAGCTACCCTACAGCAGAATCAGAGTGAAAAGAGAGGGAAAATATAGTACATGGTAGTGGAGAAATATGAAAGGAGAGAGTTGTGATCAGCAATGGCAATGGTGGAGAAATATGGAAGTAACTTTTGTGATGGACTTATCATAAAGAATGTGATCCACCTGTGACAGAATTGTTGGGGTTGGAACAAAGACTCAAGCACATTTATTATTATTATTATTTTGGTGGGGTGCAAGGCAAATGGGGCTGGGTGGCCTGCCTGGGGCCGCATAGCAGGGTGATCATTGGGTATCTGATGCCAGATTTGGATCTGGGTGCTCCTGGCTCAAGGGCCAATGCTCTGTCTGCATTATTACTATTTTATTTTATTTTGGGTTTTTTCTTTTTTCTTTTTTTTTTTGCAGGGCAATGGGGTTTAGGTGGCTTGCATATCACACAGCTGGGTGTTTGTTGGGTGTACAGGGCCGGATGTGGGCTCGGGTGCTCATGGCTCCAGGGCTCTTGCTCCATACATTGCACCACCTGGCCATACTTACAATTATTACTATTATTTTTTTAATTTTAATTTTTTTGTCTCCCCTTTGCTTTATCGCTCAAGCAAGTCTATATTTATGGGGGGAGGGTATTTCATTTATTCTTAAACAATAATATTTTATTAATGTAGAAAACATTATTTGTACAAAATGAGAATAAATATTAAATAAAAAAATAAAAGAAGTGTTCTTGGCCTAATTAACACTTTGTTATAATTAGTTGAATTTATTGGGTTTATTAGTTTTATTATTTGTTCCTGCTTTAGGGTTCCCCTTCTGATTCTTCTTTTCTTCTCGACCAGTGATGTTATTTCTCAGGGAAGAAATTTCTTCTGTCCATTAGTAACTGTTCTGCAGCTTTATAGTCTTAGACAGCTACCTGGGTTTCTAAAGGCTTAAATGAGTTGGAAAAGTCAAATAGTGAGTATGGTTGTGAAAACAGAGTCAAAAACTGATTTTCCTGACTTTATGAAAAAATTCCATACTTCCCCATAGTATAAATATAGTTTGATAAAACTTTAAATCAAAACTGTGCCTTATATTTTTCATTAGTTAATAATATTAGTATTATAATATATTCTATTTAGCTAATTGAAATTAATTTCTTTTTTGTTATTCCAGGACTAAAAAAGAGTCAGCCTCATCCACTTTAGTAAATAATAATTAAAGTTAAAGGAAAAAGACCTATATGTGCAAAAATATTTACAGTAGCTCTTTTTGTGGGGACAAATAATTGAAATTTGAGAGAAGGTTCCTTAATTGGGGAATGATTAGAAAATTTATGCCATATGAATGTAATGAATTTCTGTTGTTACATAAGAAATCATGAGTAGTGGATTTCAGGGAAAAAAAAGATGGAAAGACTTAAATGAACATCAGTTCATTGAAATGAACAGAACCAAGACAACATTGGTACACATTAACAGCAACATTGTGTGATGTTCAACTCTGATGGATTTAGTTCTTCTAAGCAATATAATGTTCAAAGACAATTTTAAAAGACTTGTTATAGAAAATACCATCCACATCCAGAAAAAAGAACTATGAAGTCTGAATGTAGACAAAAGCATACTATTTTCACTTTTTAAAATGCTTCATTATTTTTCCTTTTTGTCCTAATTCTTCTTTTACAACATGACTAATATGGAAATGGGTTTAGCATGACTGCATATGTATGACATATATCAGAACACTTGCTGCATTGGGGAAGCAGTAGGGAATGGAGGGGTGGAGAAAAACTGGTAATTCGAAATCTTACAAAATTTAATGTTGAAAACTATCTTTACATGTAATTGGGAAAAAATACTATTTATTTGTTTTTCTTTTTTCTGGTTTTTGCAAGGCAGTGAAGTTAAATGACTTGCCAAGTCACACAGCTAGGTAATTATTAAGTGTCTGAGGCCAAATTTGAACTCAGATCCTCCTGATTGCAGGGCCAGTGCTCTATATACTGTTCCATCTAGCTGCCCCTGGAAAAAATACTATTAACAAAAAAAGAACCTGTGTACAAAATTATAAATTATTAAGGAAAATTATCCTGAAGTTCTACTGTCTACTCAAGAAAGTAAAGTTGAAATAGAAAAAAATCTATCAATTTGTTTTTGTTTTTTTAGTTTTTGCAAGGCAAGGGGGTTAAGTGGCTTGCCCAAGGCCACACGACTAGGTAATTATTAAGTGTCTGACACTGGATTTGAACTCAGGTACTCCTGACTCCAAGGCCAGTGCTCTATCCACTGCGCCACCTAGCCACTCTGAAAAAAATCTATCATTTACTACTTGAAAGAAATCTCAGAAGAAAAACTTACAGGAATGTCATAGTCAAATTCTAAGACTCTCAGGTTAAGAAGAAAATTTTGCATACATTAAAAAAAAGAACTGAGTTGAAATACTTCAAAAATCTTTTTCACAAAACCTAGTATTTTCTATTCTAGAAGACATTATATTTTGATGAGCAAAAGAGTTATTTTAGCATTCAAGAATAATTTTCCTAAGTTGAGTATAATTTTGAATAAAAAAATTGACATTTTATGAATTGAAAGACTTTCAGGTATTTGTAAGGAAA
This sequence comes from Macrotis lagotis, assembly GCF_037893015.1. Classification (NCBI taxonomy): domain Eukaryota; kingdom Metazoa; phylum Chordata; class Mammalia; order Peramelemorphia; family Peramelidae; genus Macrotis; species Macrotis lagotis. The sequence goes on from NC_133663.1 coordinate 198,407,319, forward strand.
AGAACAGAACTCAATGGAAAATTTGTTATAAAAGATAAAGAAGAATAGAGGCAGTTAAGTGGCACAGTGGATTGAGAACTAATCCTGGATTCAGGGGGATGTGAGTTCAAATCTGATCTCAGACTCTTAAGTATTTACTAGCTGTGTTACCTTAGGCAAGTAACTTAACTCCATTGCCTTGCAAAAACCAAAAAAAAAAAAGATGCATAAGAAATATAAGGACCTTTTTTACCTTCTAATTCTAGAATATTATGGTGATTTTCCTTTATGATTTCTTGAAGCATGTTGTCCAGGCTCTGTTTTAAAAAAAATTATAGCTTTCAAGTAGTTCAATACTTCTTAAATTAGCTTTCCTGGATCTATTTTCCAAGAAAGTTATTTTTTGAATAAGATATTTTATATCTTCCATTTTTTCATTCTTTTGATTTTGCTTGACTCCCTTGATTTCTCATGGAATGTTGCCCAACTCCAATTTTTACGGGATTAACCTATTTATAGGTTTTGTATCTCCTTTTCCATTTGATCATTTTAAAAAGAATTTATACTTCAGTGTGTTTTTTTTCCCTTTGGACCAACTTATTTTATGAACTTGTTTTCCTCAGTAAAATTCTGTGCTTTCTTTTCCTAGTTGTTGACACTTTTTTTTCATAATTCTCCTGCATTTCTTTTTCCAAATCTTCAACTTCTTACTTGATTTGTAAACTCTTTTTTAAAAACTCTTCCTGGGGGACTTTTTGGGTTTGAGACCAATTCATATTCCCCTTTGAGGTTTTATTTGTAGGCATATTTCCATTTTTTTTCTTCTGAATTCACATTTTGATCTTTCCTGTTGCCATACTTGCTTTCTATCATTAGGGTTCTTTTTGTTTTTTTTTTCCCGCTAACTTTTAAGTTGAGCTTTTTTTCCCTGAAGCTGAGAAGTTGCCAGAGATTTCCCCAAAACAACTTTAAATGAGCCCCTTAATAGACCCTAAAGTGTCAGAACCCACAAAAAATTGAGTGAAGTAACTTTTCAGCTCAAGATATCTTGGAGGAATTTCAGAAAAAGTCTGTTTCTTGTGGATAAAAAGGGAATGCAGACTAAGAAAGGCTGATGAGCTGGAAACTGAAGGAATTAGAATATCACAATGAGGAAAGAAAATTTTCATTCTTTGTAGATGATACAATGTTATACTTAGAAAACCCTAGAAAATCAACTAAAGAACTACTTGAAACAATTAACTTTAGCAAAGCAACAGCTATAAAATAAACACATAAAAATCATCAACATTTCTATATATTATCAACAAAACTCAAAAACCAGAGATAATAAGAGAAATTCCATTTAAAGTAGCTGTGGTAATCTATCTCCCAAGACAAACCCAGAAACTATATGAACATAATTACAAACCATTTTTTCATACAAATAAAGTCACATCTAAGTAATTGGAAAAATGTCAAATTCTCATGTGTAGGCTGAGAAATAATAAAAATAATAAATTAATAAAAATAACAATTCTATCTATATCAGATTACTTATTCAGTGCCATACCAATTAAATAGGAAAAAATATTTAAAAAACTAGAAAAAAACAGTAACAAAAGTCATCTAGAGGAGGCTAGGTGGCGCACTGGCCCTGGAGTCAGGAGTGCCTGAGTTCAAATCCGACCTCAGATACTTAATAATTATCTAGCTGTTTGGACTTGGCCAAGCCACTTAACCCCTTTGCCTTGTAAAAACCTAAAAAAAAAAGTCATCTGGAGGAACTAATCAAGGCAATTAATATCAAGGCAATTAATGAAAAAATGCAAAGATGATCTAGTATACCAGATTTAAAGCTATATTTTAAAGTGGCAGCCTTCTGATACTGGCTAGAGAAGTGTATCAGAGCAATTGATTATATATGGAAGAAACAGTATTAAATAACTATAGTAATCTACTATTTGATAAACCTAAAGACTCCAACTTCTGCTATGAAAATATTATTTGACAAAAACTGTTGGGAAAACTGGAAAATAAGAGGGCAAAAACTTGGAATAGATTCATATCTCACACTCTTTATCAAGATGAGGCCAAAATGGGTACAAGATTTAGGTATCAAAGGTGATACCATAAGCCAATTAGGAGAATTGACATAGTTTATATGTCAGACCTATGGAGAGGTGAGGATTTTATGACAAAAGAAGAGATAGAGAACATTACAAAATGCAAAAATGGATAATTCTGATTACATTAAATTAAAAAGGTTTTGCACAAATAAAACCAATTCAACTAAGATTAAAAAGAATACAGATAGCTAGGAAATAATTTCCAGTCAAAATTTCTGATAAAGGATTCATTTCTAAAATATATTGAGAACTGAGACAAATTTATAAGAATACAAGTCATTCTCCAATTAATAAGTGGTCCACATGTATGGACAGATTGTTTTCAGATGAGGAAATTAAAGTCAATCTTTATGAAAAATGCTCCAAGTCATTAATAATTAGAGAAATGAAAACTAAAGCAACCCTGAGACAACACCTCACACTTATCAGATTGGCTAAAATGACACATGAAAAAGAAAAATGATCACTGTAGGGAGTTGTGAACTCATCCAACCATACTAGAAAACAATTTGTCACTATGCCCAAAAGGCAATGTGCATACCTTTGATTCAGTAATGCCATTACTAGTTCTATAGTACAAAGAGATCATAAAAAAGTGAAAAACACCCATATGTACAAAAATATTTATTGCAGTTCTTTTTGTAGTGGCAAAGAATTGGAAATTGAGGGATGGCCATTGTGGTATTGCTGGAAAATTATTATATGAATGTGATGAGGTACAATTTTTCCTATAAGAAATCATGAGCAGAAAAACCTGGAAAGACTTGCATGAACTGATACCAAGAGAAGTGAACAGAACTAGGAGAAAACATTCATAGCAACATTGTGAGATGACCAACTATTATGGACCCAGCTCCTCTCAGCAATTCAGTTATCAAACAATCCTGATACTCTTTCTGTGGACAAAGCCATCCACATCCAAAGAAAAAAAAATAGAGTCTGATTGCAGAATAAAGCATACTATTGTTCATTTTTTAAAACTTCTCTTATGATTTTTCTTTATTTCTATGGTTGTTTACCCCTTTAGTTCTAATTCTTCTTCTACAATATGACCAACATGGAAATATGTTAAACATAATTGTACATGTGTAACTTATATCAGATTTGTTACTGTTACTCCACAACAGATTACTGTTGTGGAGAGTGCATAGGGAAGGGAGTGTGGTAGATAAAAGGAACTCAAAAGGATAAATTTTGAAAAATCTCTTTCACATAATCAGAAAAAATGAGATTAAAAAAATTAGCTATGCTACTGGCACTAAGAAATACCAAGCTTCTTGTGCTGGGGACCTGGGGGTCTGGTCACTGGGTTTATGCACTGGGACTACTGGCCTAGTTTCACCCTGGATTCCATGGCTTGAAAATTGCCTTCTTTTCTGGGGTTAGAGGACTGTGCATCTGCTTGTCTGCCAAATGACCTGCTGAGTTGGGATTGAGGGGTCTCTGTGGCTGATCTAGGTGAGACAGATCTTTCCTGAAGTCTTTCTATAATATCTTAAGGTGGAAAATTTCTCCTCACTGGCTATTTTTTTCTGTCACTCCAGAATCTATTTAGAGGCTTGATTAAAGTTTCTGAGGGAAACTGGGGAGCTCAGGCAACTTCCTGGCTTCTCTTTGCATATTAATCTGCTTCCATGTTCTTTCTTTTTTTTTCAAATCTTCACTTTCAGGTAGTCCAACAATTCTTACATCGTCTCCTCTCACTCTATTCTCCATATCACTTGGTTTTTTCCAACGAGATGTTTCAGATTCTCTCATTTTTCTAGTTTTATTATCTCATGCTGTCACAATCTCATTTGATTTCTCTTGCCCAATTCTATTTTTCAAGAATTTATTTTCTTCCTTAAAATTCTGGCCCTCTTTTCCCCAATTGTTTAACTTTCTTTTCATATTATTCTTGGCTTACTTGCATTCCCCCCCCCCCCAACTTTTCCTTAATCTCTCTTATTTGATTTTTGGACAGCTTTTCAAATTTTTTCAATACCTCTTTCAATACCTTTGACCATTTGATGTTTTTCTTTGGGCTGGAATGACTCTTTTTAAAACCTTGTTATCAAAGTAAAGACTGAAGGAGTGCTATCTGTGGGGTGGGGGTGGGGGGAGGGAAGCAAGATTGGGGGGAAAACTGTAAAACTCAAATAATATCTTTAATAAAAATTAAAAAAAGATTATTAAAAAAACCTTGTTATCTTCATATGAACATAGATTTTCTTTTACAACAAAGTAGTTATCTATGGTCAGGTTCTTTTTCCTTTGCTTACTCCTTTGCTTACTTATTTTTTTATTTTATTTATTTTTTTAGCAGCACATTACTATAATCAGATTTTAGTCCTGAGTAGTGGGTAATGTTTCCCTAGGTCTATGTCCTCTTTATTATAATTTGCTTAATTCTGTCTGGAGGTTCAACCTGATGGACTCCTCTGTTCTAAGTCACAGTTGGGGCCAAGTCTCACTGTCATGAAAATGTTCTTTCTCCCTGTGATACTCAGACAAGCGTGTGCTTTTTCCTTCTTACCCACAACCATGTCCCAGGACCACTTCAGGTTATCAGCATTAGACCTGGTTTCCAGAAACAGTAAGAGGTTAGAGATCTTTCATTCTTCCCCTTCTCAATGGTATGCTATTCCTTAGAGGAAGGTTTGTAAGATAAAAGAGAGGTGCAAATTCCTGAGGTTATGAGGTAAAAGTTTATGAAGTGAAATTTCTTGAGGCCTATTCTGCTTTCCCAAAAAAGCTGCCCTCAGAGCCTGCTATTTGTTAATTCAGTGGTGTTGGCCTGTGGGTATAAACATTTCATTCAGCTTAAATCTCAGTCACATTGTGGTACTGTCTTTTCTGAGGTTCTCTCAAGTTACCTTAAGGTGACAACTGCTTTATTCCTTTATTTTTGTTGTTTTACATTCATTTTGTGGTGATTTTCTGCTTGTGGAGCAAATCTAAAGAGCTTGGAAATATGGTTAGATATCACAGTGATTAGAGCACTGTCTTGAAATCAGGAGGACCTGAGTTCAAATGTGACCTCAGGCACTTACTAGTTGTGTGATCTTGGGCAAGTCATCGCCAACCACTAGACCCTCTGGAGAATAAAATTAGACTGGTAACTTAGCACAGCATCACCCTCACTCGAATCCAATTCATGTCTATGTAATAGAATAACCTTTTGTGTGTGTGTGTGTGTGTGTGTGTGTGTGTTTGCTTGTCTTTTCCATTAGACTGTGAAATTCTTGAGGATAAGGAGAATTTTTTTGCCTCTTTTTTGTATCCTCCAGTAATATCACAGAGCCTGGCACATAGTAGGTTGTCACTTAATGAATGCTTATTGAATAAGTTATCTATTTATCTATCTATCTATCATCAACTTCTTCAGAAAATGCAACTATTCTTCTAATTCAGGCTGGAAATGCCATGACCATTTTCAGACCAGGACTTACTACTGATTGGCATTATTACTTTGACCTAGTTCATTTCTGACCTGGAATGGTTTGCCCCTTTTTTGACAGCCAGGTGAGATATAATATAATTCTACTTTCTACAAAAACAAACAGGTAAACAAAACCTTTTCCTGGTCCTCCTTGCTGTTAAGCTTAATCTCTCAAATTATTTTCAGTTTGTCCTTTATCTATTTTATATGTATGCATTTTTGGCATGTCATCTCCTCTTATAAGATTCTGAGATGCTTGAGTGCTGAAACAACATGTTTTCTTTGCCTTTCTAGAACTTAACACAATAACTGATAAATAGTATGTAAAGTGGTTGTATTTATTATCTTTATTTAACTATTTCATCCCAAACTACAAGAAAATAGCAGATTTTGGAATCTGGTTGAAAAGGATGTATTATAAGAACAAATTTGATGTTGATTCGTCTGATGAGAAATTACATCATAAAGTTCTGCAGTCTTACATTGAAAGAATATGTTGACTTTTTCAATATTAAGTGGTATTAACCTTTCTATTATGCACCATTTACTTCAGACTTTTGAAGGTATTTCATATATAACCTCTGACTTTGAAAAGGTTACAAAACCACTGGAGCAACTTATGAGAGTGATTGCAGCTACATGTGGCAATTTTCTACCTCCTTCATGACAAAAAGTTATGAGTGACCCTGGATCCAGTATATTTGACTTCTATCCTGAGGATTTTGCAATAGTTTTGAAGGGAAAGAAATATATGTGGCAAAGTGTTGCCCTATTACTATTTTTTGATGAGAGAAGCTATGAAAGAAATTTATAATGACCTTACACCTGATGAACTAAACGAAATAGCCCTAGTGGTTATGCTATATTTGTGGGGAAACACCATTCACACTACTTTTCAGAAATGTGTATAAAGCAGGTTCCAAAGAGGCAGTAGATTTGCCATTTAACTTTGCCTTGGAATCCAAGGAAAATGTACTTTACATGAAGAAGCCATTCTTCCAGAACAAAGAGTATATCCTTCTCTTCCATTGTTGTGTGATATGAAACAGAACACTAAAATCAGTATTAATTTTAAAGATCCACAGTTTGTAAAAGATTGCATTTTTAAATCTACAATGCCATCAAGAACAAAAAGTCTGCAACCATACTCAAAGCTGGTGATTGGGAAAAATTCTGCAACAGATGACAATGGAGACTACAACTTGACTTTAACTGAAACAATTCACTTAGGTCACCCAGCATTTAGGACAAAAAGTGAACCTTAAAGCAATGCTGCACCACCTGGGAATTAGCAGGAAAATTTATGAAGGTCACTGATAATGATAAGGTGATCAGAGGACAATGATAAGAGGACAAGCACAGATTCCAAAGCTTATATCAAATATTAGACTGCATGGACTACATGATTCCTGGAAGCTCCACTCCCCTTTTCCATTAACCAAGATTTGACAGAGCTGCTGCTCTACCTCTATTGCCTTCAAACTACATGCTGTAATTGCAAAATGCAGCATTTTAGCAAAATCAATATCAACTAGGAGGATTCACCAAGGTAATGTTCATGGAGGGAGACAGAGATATGGTCCTAGAAGGAATTACCCTTTGTTACTTCCCTCAGGAAGATACCATTGGAATTAAGTTTTATAAAGCTTTCTTTTATTCTTTCATCATTCTATAATTTTTTGCTGTTTGTGGAAAGGAAGAATATCAAACAATTGTTTAAGAACTACAATACTTGATGCATTTATTTTAATGAATTTTTTTTTGTTTTTACAAGGCAATGGAGTTAAGTGATTTACCCAAGGTCTCACAGCTAGGGAATTATTATGTGTTTGAGATCAAATTTGAACTCAGGTCCTCCTGACTCCAGGGCCAATGTTCTATCCACTGTGCCACTTAGCTGACCCTAATATATTTATTTTACCATTTATATTAATTATAAACCTGATTTTTAATGTTCTATATTGCTTTCCAATTGTATAATGAACAATATGGGGATTTGAATTTTTAATATTTGATCCTCATTTTTTTGTGGGTAGAGGAAAAACTACCTTTAGTCATATGAAAAAATGCTCTAAATCACTCTTGATTAAAGAAATGCAAATTAAAACAGCTCAGAGCTGCCATCTCACACCTATCAGATTTATTAATATGACTTTTTCTCTGATGATATGTAGCTGTTGATATTATATGATGATAAATGTTATAAGGAATGTTGAAAAACTTGGACACTAATGCAAAGTTGGTGAAGTTGTGAATTTATTCAACCATTCTGGAGAATGATTTGGAATTATGCTCAAAGACTATAAAATTGCACATTTCCTTTGATTCAGTAATGCTAGGTCTGTAGCCTAAAGATATCCTGTAAAAGGGAAAAGAATCCACATGTACAAAAATACTTATAGCCTGTCTTTCTTGCATGGCAAAGAACTGAAAATTGAAGGATTGTCCATCATTTGGGGAATGACTAAACAGCTTGAGGTTTATGAATATTAAAGAACACTATTGTTCTATAAGAAAAAATGAGCAGGCAGATTTCAGTAAAACCTGGAAAGATTTACATGAACTGATGCAGATTGAAGTGAGCAGAAACAGGAGAGCATTGTACATATTGACAGTAACATTGTGTGATGATCATTACAATAATGATGATAGACCTAGCTCTACTCAACAATACTGTTATCAAAGACAATTACAAGGGAAAGAAGGGAGGGAAAAATTATTGATGGTGTTCTCATCAATTTAATGCCTTTGGATGTTAAACAGATTAATAAATTTTAAAAAAAGAAGGAAAAGTGAATAAGATAAAAGAAATTAACATTTCTTAAGTGCTAAGATGCTGGACTAATTCCTGGAGCAGGGAAAAAACTAGAATGTCTTGTCTGGAAATATGAACCTCCTTTTCATTGCAAATATACAACATAATTGACATTTGCTTGAACAAATTTTTGGTCGGATTTGAACTCAGGTATTCCTGACTCCAGGGCCTGTGCTTTATCCACTGCACCACCTAGCCACCCCAAAATTTTCAAACATAGTAGGTCATTTCTATTGTAGCAACAGTTTTGAATAGTCAAAAAGACATGGAATGTGGTATGAAAACTAGTATTTGATAGATTTTTTAAACTTGTAATTTAGCATTAAATATCATATTCTTCATAATCTTTTTTCTTTTAAGGGAGAAGGTTGATTAATAAACTTTATTATAGAAAATGAAAACATCCAAAAAAAGTCTGCAAATGCATTTTTTGGCAAGAACATAAACATGAGAGACATTTTGACAGCAGTTACTACATTAAGACCAATTTTTTGATTGTGTTTTGTTTACCCCCCGCCCCAAAAGATCAGACTTCAGTGAAGGGAAAGTAAAAGAAGAAAGATATGGGGCAGCTAGGTTGCACAGTGGATAGAGCACCAGTCCTGGTGTCAGGAGGTTCTGAGTACAAATTCGACCTCAGACACTTAATAATTACCTAGCTCTGTTACCTTGGGCAAGTCACTTAACCCCATTGCCTTGCAAAAACCAAAAAAAAGAAGGAGGAGGAGGAAGAGGAAGAAGAAAGAAGAAGGAAGAAAGAAGAAGGAAGAAGAAGAAGAAAGAAGAAGAAAAAAGAAGAAGAAAGGGAGAGAGGTGAGAGAAGCAAAACAGGGACTAAACACTAGTATATTGTATGAATATATTTAAAAAAAAAATCAATCCTAGCTCCACTTCCCAATCAAGGCATTACAGTTCTAGTGTTCCTCTGATAAGCAAATTCTTCAGGTTTTTTTTTTTGGGGGGGTTGCAAGACAGTGGGGTTAAGTGACTCACCCAGGGTCACACAGCCAGGTAATTATGTGTATGAGGCTAGATTTGAACTCAGGTCCTCCTGACTCCAGGGCCAATGCTCTATCCACTGTGCCACCTAGCTTCCCCCAAATGCTTCAGTTTTGAAGAAATTTAACTAGCAAATTCTCATCGCAACAGTCACTGCTTAGATTCTATCTTCTTTTTGAAATTCATTGTCTTACTTTATTATTGTCATATTATTCTTTAGCACCCTCTATACCTACTTCCTAAAATCCAGTTCACAGTGAACTAGAAAGTATTTGCAAAATATAGAGTGGTAACTGTTAGGGAATGAACTCAACTTAAAAATGTGTGAGTTCCATTCAGACGCCTTTTGCTTTCTGGCATGCCACTCTTCTGTCATGAACAATCCCCCAAGAGGCTTATAGCTTGCAGACTAAAATGACAACTCAAGGGCAATGGACATGATCAAATCAGGATCAAAGGATTTGGAGACAGAAGGACCAGGTCATCTTGTCAAACCTCTTAGCCCTGCAGCCCCAGTGGGTGCACAGGAAATTTGATAGTACACAATATCTAGGCAAAAACTCAGTAAACAAAACAAGCACAAATCATAGGGTATGGCAGAAATTTTGGTTAGCCTTCAAATTGCTCAGATGTGAAATCAGACATGTCAAAATCCTTACCAGGAGAGGAGACCTTGTGCCAAGCTAGAGACAAGCCCCATGCCCCACTTCCCAAAGACCTCCTTGTGGACACCTTGGATTTACACCTTGGGATGAGTTTAAAACAAGCAGGGAAACGGAATGGGAGAACATGTGCTTAGTATCTGTGAGAAGGGGGAAAAATGAGGTAGGAGCTCCAAAGAGCAGGAGGAGGGTTGAAGAATATGCCTCTAATTTTGCTCTCAGCTCCTAAAACCATTAATGACCCTAGGTATGAATATAACAAAGACTATTTTCTAACTGCTAATGAAGCTCCTCAGGTGATCCCACTGGTCAAAATGGCTCATGTCCACAAGACAGAACAAAGCCTAGCTTTTACTAAAATTGAAGATATAGGGAAATGTTGTCTCAACACAACAAATCAATGAAAGACCATAAATGATCAACTTTGGAATAAAGTACCTGGGGGAGGGAGAACAGGACCTCAGAAAACAGACTTCTAGATCTTACTTACCTGACCTTTATGAGCATAAAAGTTTTGTATAAAAGACTCTACTGTGTGAAAGGTTCCCTCCATATAGATAGGACACTCAAGCCATATAAATAGGACACTTAAAATGAACACTTCCAATTTTAACCTAATCTGCTGTGCTATAAATCTCAAAAATTCCACTTTTCCCCCCTAGACATTGTCCATTAATGCTCTCAAAACACTTTTGGAAAAAGAAATATTTTATAATTATTAATCTGTAACCTTTATACTGGTCATGTATCTTCTTCCTTCTTTGCCCATCCCATTGTCCAAAATGTGAGGTGAAGTCAATGAACTTTTTGTTTTTGTGGAGCAATGGAATTAAGTGATTTGGTCAAGGTTACACAGCTAGTACATATCGAGGATCTGAAGCTGCATTTGAACTCAAGTCCTCCTGATTCCAAGCCTTGAGCTCTATCCATTGTGCCACCTAGCTGCCCTCTCAGTGAACTTTTACTAAAGTACTTTGCCCCCCACCCCCCCACCCCAGGACTCAGTAGATGCCTGCCTCCAGGCAAAGACAAAACCCTATTAATGAAACAACCCCATGGATCCCAGTCAGTTTGAAGAGATTAAGACCTTGAGCTATCACCCCTCATCTGCATATTCCTAATTACTTCATCTCTGCTCTCAGAGATTAAAAATTCACTCACTCCTCAATTTTCTGTGAGGCTAGCCACCTCTGGAGGAGTACGATCCCCTATCGCTGTTCTCTTCCTTCCTGCTAATACCGTGATGGCATTTTTTCCTTTGGGAAACTAGCCTGCTCTTAGAGAGTGTCAAAAGGTGGTGGGTTTCAAATAAATTAAACCAGTTCTCTGCTCTAATGACCATTTTAAGTATACAAAAAGACAAACCAAAATGTAGCTCAATATTTCATGCATTTAATACTCAAATAAGAACAATAAAAGAGGTGCACAAAACTAGATTATTATATTACTCTCAGGAAGCAAGTGCATCCTTATGATTCCAGCAGTCAATGTTGGAACATATACAGAACCAAAACTCATCCTATTTTTTCTAATTCTTTTTTCCTTGTTCAAAGGGCTTCTAAAATATATTTTAATATTTATTTTTATTGGTTAATTGTGTCCCAAATTCTTACTGGTTTCACTTTCAGGAAATACCAGCACACTTATAATATCTCAGGGGAATTTTGAGCGTAACACAAAACAGAAGCAAACGACAGTTTGTCATCTCCTGGTTGTTTGGCACTTTTTCTTTTTACATTATATGTTTGTTTACTGAAGTAACAAAAATGAGGGAATTAAAAGGTAGTATTTCATAAAAAATATCATGAGTTTTTAAATTTTCTTTTTGTTTAAGGCAATGGGGCTAAGTGACTTTCCCAAGGTCTCATAGCTAGGCAATTATTAAGTGTCTGAGGTTGGATTCGAACTCAGTCCTCGTGACTACAGGGCCAGTGCTCTAGCTACTGTGGCACCTGGCTGCCCCAAGTATAATGAGTTTTAAGAAATGAATAAATAAATATTACAAGCATAGTTCTGTCAAATTTTTTTCACCTATAGACAGAATGAACATTACTACGGGTGCTTAGAAAATGTGTTATGTAGATGAACATTAAAAAAGAATAAGAAATGTAAATTTGTGATTTCCACATTGGCCAACCACCCAGGCACCTACCTTAGAGGTAGTAGAAGGAACTGGTTCACTGAACTCAACTTAAAATTAGGTATTGGTTCTACATAACTACCACTGGTGTCATCCCCAAAATAATCTCTCATGCTTCTTTACCTTTTCTCACTACTTAGCCTTTCATGGTGGCTTTGTTTTATATTGTTTAGGAATCAGTGGTTTCCTGCCCTTTAATCTCTCTTTCTCTTTAATTCACAGCAATATTTAAATAAATCTTTTTGTCTCTAATATTGTGATAAACATTTTATAGTAACCTGTGAACCTTTTGTATGCAGCCTATGATTTAAAGTCTATACCTTTCTTACTCTCCTGGGTCAGAGAATCTGGTGATTTCTTCATACAAAATCCATATAGATTCTCCAAACTTCACAGTACATAAGGATCATTACCCCATGCACCACTAAAACTAACTTATTTTCTATGTATTTTTAAAGATTAAAAGGAGAGAAGGGGACGGAGGGGGAAGGCAATCCAATTGATATGAGCATGTTGCAGGGTCATGATCATCCTTACCTATATTAAGGGTGGGTTGGTGGGGGCTAATGCCCAATCCCTACTTTATAGCTCTTTCTAAAAGAGCTGACCAGTGGCTTCTCCCAGAACCTAGGAGGTTTAAGATGAAGAGAGTCATCCTTCCTGTATGATTTAGCAAAGTTGAGACATTTCTAGTGTTTTTCTGGACAAAAACTTGAGTGCTAGAGGGAAAGGAGGAAGAAACCACCAAAACAAATTTGAAGTATTAAAAAAAGATTTTTTTTAAAAAAGCATCTTTTAGTACATATAGCAAATGCACACCCAACTTAACTTAAGAAAGGGGGAAAAAGTTAAACCCGTTTATTGGAATTAGTCTAAAACCTGCTTTTCAGTATTTCTGAAAGGAGTTAATTACAGGTGCAGGAGGCCACTGTTCTCTTTTTCACTCACCCATGATATACCCATGGTATACAGGTGCATACCATCTTAATACTAATCATATCAACAAACAGAGTAGCTTAAGATGAACACTCCCTAGAACTGTTCAGGTTTTTTTTAAAGTAAGGATAGGAGCAACGTATTTTTGGGGCAGCTTTAAGCCCAGACATTTAAATTTAAAAATTTTAAAAGAGTAATACTTTCTATTTTATTTCAAAAGAAATTTCAGCATTTTAAATATACAAAAAAACTCAAAAGTTCCAAATTGTGTTTAAGAATTTCTTTTTATTTTTGTCCTGTTTTTGTTTGGCTGATACAAGGCAAAACTCTACAATTTCAATTCAAAACTACTACACTGGGGCAGCTGGGTGGCGTAGTGGATAAAGCACTGGCCCTGGAGTCAGGAGTACCTGGGTTCAAATCTGGTCTCAGACACTTAATAATTACCTAGCTGTGTGGCCTTGGGCAAGCCACTTAACCCCGTTTGCCTTACAAAAAAAAAAAAAACTGCTGCACTTCAATTAAAAAGAAAACCCCCAAATCCAGACACTTTCCTCATGCTAGCTGACCCCCATCACACATTGTGACACTTAAGAATGAGAGTTGCACATTACTTCACTATATACACAGAAAGACAACTTTTAAGCTAAATGGTTGCCCACTGCACTTTATCTACAATCTATCCTCACAGTTGAACCCCTTGAATTTGTCTAGGGTTGTTTTCTTTTTGCTGTTTTATAAGCTATAAATATGTATAGTTTATAACTCAGAATTTCTAGCCAATAACCACATAGCTAAACACCACCTTACAAATTAAAAAATTGCTTGAAAATTTATGTAAATATTTTTATACCAACAACAAAAGTGAGAACGTCTTTTTATTTTTAAAAATGTTTGGAAATATGTACAATTTTGATACAGTTTCTGAATGCTCTGAGATACATATGGTTATTTCATGTCAAATAGTTATGTCTATCAAGAAGCACTTTTGAGAAGTTATGTGACCAGAAGCTAATGAAAACATTTGATACAATAGCAAAGGAGAGGTGTTTTCATTTTAAATTGTTTCCTTTACTCTATGGTAGTTACATGGAAAAAGACTATGGTACAGTTTTATTCAACATCTTCTTCATCCTTCCCCTCTTTATCTTCCTTGTCCTCCTCTTCTTCCTCTTCTATTTTTTTCTGGATAACTTTGGTTTCCTCATTGAACTTCCATTTCAATTTATAATCTGCAACATCCTTCTTGTACCTTCAGTTTGACTGCCTGATAAGGTTGCTTCTCATTGTCACTAGGTTTGTTCTACGTTTTTCCAAGCCTCTTTGAAAAATCCCTAATAGATATGTCAGGGTTTGTAGACTTGATCTTGGGATGAAATTCTTAATAGGACAGGAAGAAGCCAGATGTGGCTATTTAGATGCATTTGGGATTCTTCTTTTTGCCACCTCCCCCTGGACCATAGTCTTTCATTTCTCTATTATATTGCACCTTATCAGTTTTTGCCATCTCATCAAACTTGGATTTCTCTTTTCCCAACATAGTCTTCTATATCTCAGAGCACTCTTTAGAAAACTGCAAAATTATCAGGAATCTCTGCATTCATCTTCTTTTTATGTTCTTTCCAGCAAGTTGTGTAAAGAAGGCTTAAGCAGATATCCTGACCTTTGTTTCTTGGGTCACCTTTAGCCACGGTGAACTGAATTGTTTGCTAGTCTGATCCTTTAATAAGTCTTACTCACAAGAGGGAAGAAGTAGCTGTGATTTTTTGTAAGTTATGCCAGTTGCAAATAATCTCTGATTATCCTCTTACATTCACCTAATTTCAAGTATCAGCTCAAATCCCACAATCTTCAGACTCCCAGATTAGTGATTTCTTGTTTTAGATTATTTTCCATATATTGCTTTTATCTTGAATGCAAGTTATTATTTGTGTTTTTTTCCCCTACTAGACTGCAAATTTCTTGAGGGCGGGGATTGTTTTTGCCATATTTGCAAACTCAGCACTTAGTACCATGTCTGCCCTAAAGCAGGGCTTAACAAATGCTGACTGCCAGTCCTTCCAAGCTACAACTGCTTTGAGTATGGGTATGATAGAGGGGATATGTTGACTAAGTGCCCAACCTGTAAAGACAGATCAATGAAATTCAGAGAGTCCTCAGCAGCAGCTTGTCTAAAAAGCAATACATTTCTTCATAGACTCCAACCAATGAAAGTAAAAGGCATGATACGGTTACAATCTTGTCAAAAGAGGGACTTGTCACACCGATAAACTCATGAATCTTTGATGTACATAAATAACCAAAGATGGCCTCTGTTACTTATTACACACATGACTTAGAGCAAGTCAATTAACCTCCATAGACCTCAATTTCCTCATCTGTGAAATGAAATGGTTAGACTATATGGTCACTGTGTGAAAGAGAAAGAAAAAAAAATCGTTAAAAAATGATGACTTATTTATTATTTAAAATTAATGGTATTCTTTAAGGTTTATAAAGTACTTTAGAAATACCGGGGTGGCTAGGTGGCGCAGTGGATAGAGCACTGACCCTGGAGTCAGGAGTCCCTCAGTTCAAATCCAGTCTCAGACACTTAATAATTACCTAGCTGTGTGGCCTTGGGCAAGCCACTTAACCCCATTGCCTTGCAAAAAAACTAAAAAAAAAGAAAGAAAGAAATATCATACCACTTTATCCTGTCAACCATGCTGAGAGGTAGGTTCAATTATCATTTGCATTTTAAAGATTAGGAAACTGAACTCCAGAAAAGTTAAATGATTGATCCAGAGTCAAACAGCTAGTATGTGCCTTTAAATTGGATTTGAACTCAGATCCAAATTCTGACTCCAAGTCCAACATTTTCTATACAATGTACCCCAACTTTCCTATCTTTCTTTCAATTATCTTCTTCTTAAACAGCTGTCTTCAAGTATTTTATTCATGCTTCTTGAGTTTCACAGTTTACAAAGAAAAAATAGTAATATAATTATATATTTACTTTTAAGAAAGAAACCAAAATGATTAATAACAGTCCTTATCTCCTATTCCATTTCTATCTTTTTTTAAAACAGAATCTGCCTTTACTTATTATTATTAATCAACTTAGCAGACTACTTGGTCCTTTTTTTTCTTACATATTGAACCATCCTGTCTCAGATTGCTTAGTGTGACCTATCTGTTTAGTACTTCCAAATAATTAAAAAAAAAGAGGCATTATGTATTCAAGAGAGAATGGCTATCCTATTTGTGACATAATAAAAGAAGTAAAGACTTCCAGTGGCATATCTTCTAAGATTTTTCAGCCAGAGTTTACCTACCTTAACCATTTACTAAAATACTAATGAAGACATATGAAATACTTGAATGCTTTTACAAATTGCACTGGCAGTCTTGGCTGTTATGACAGAGATGAAAGAACTAAATGAACTGATTTAAATCAGTTTCAAATTTCACTATAAGTGTTCCCATTAAAAGAAATATGCATTGCCTATGGAAAAATCATGATTATCATGTATACATATAACATAAGATTTACGAAAGCATTTTCCTTATAAAAATTCTGTGAGAAAATGCAAATATAGCGGGGTGGCTAGGTGGCGCAGTGGATAGAGCACGGGCCCTGGAGTCAGGAGTATCTGAGCTCAAATCTGACTTCAGACACTTAATAATTACTTAGCTGTGTGGCCTTGGGCAAGTCACTTAACCCCATTGCCTTACAAAAAAAAAAAGCTTAAAAAAAGAAAGAAAATGCAAATATTATCTCCATGTTATAAAGTGAAAATTGTAGGTAAGACACATTAAGTAAATTGTTCAGAGTTGTAGAGCCAGTAATGTAATAATTATGAAAGCTGTCTTGAACTTAGATTTTTGAAATCATGAACTGCTATTCTGTCCAGTACAATTAGCTTGGATAGTGAGTCAAATGTTGTTAATCTATTATTTTATATTTGATCACTCATATTGCATAAATCAACTTAAACACACAACTTCTAGTAACAAATACAATTAAATAAAATATTCGCTAAATATTGTAGAATAGAATTTGTAGAAAAGAAAGCTTGGAGGGAGGGAGAAAACTAAGGGAATTATAAACCAAGCAATGCCTATAAATTCAATGTCTTATACAAAATTGTTGAATAACAATGACCTGAACCCCTAAAATAGAATTTCTATGATCTGAACATATCTCTATATATCTATATTTTAAAAGTGCACTATTTCAAACTATAATTAATTATTGAATTTTTATGTCCTCAAAATATTTAATAATTTTTTATATCAATTGAATCTACATTGGCCTAAATAGCAACTTAATCCTATTTACTTGCCTAAAACATTGAAAGCTTTGTGAAATTGAACTATTTATTTTTGACAGTTTTTATCATACTTGTGCTGCTGTTTTTTCTGTGACAAAATATGGTCCTAGAAAAGTAACATTTTAATGACCTTAAGGATATTTTAAAATTTAAGACTTTATAATATTTTTTACATATTTTATTGCCCTTATTTTAAAGAGAAGATATATTCTGGAAATTATAGAGCATTAATCTTGACAACTATTCCTAGAAAAAATGCGAAACAGATTGCTTAGACTGAAACTATAATGAGTTCACCAACATAAAATAATGATACTTTTCTCCTTTCCTTTTTTATTTTGTAGGTCAGACAAATGTACCAAATATAGCTTGATTTTTATTTTGAGACATTTTAAAAAACATCTATACACTAATATTCTTGCAGACAATACTAAAAATATGACTTAGATAGCAATATAGCCAGGGGAAGTTATAGTTTCTGAACAACCACACCGTCACAATTATACTTAATACGCACAACAATGGATATTAAGAGATGATAGATTCTATTCCATCTAGATTTCATAAAGCAACAAATGGACTAAACTGATTGATATTTAGAGTTGTTTTTATAGAAATTCTTTTTTCATCATCTGGCGTTGTGTTTCTAGATTTAGACTAAGTCAACATTGTGGCACATGAAATAACAATCATTTTAACAAAAGAAAGAAGAGAACAATGGATCAGAATAAAGGCAGACAAAAAAGGTTTTTAACTAAAGCATTGAAGATATGATTTATTCTCTAGGTGACAGAAGAATATTGTATAATTTCAAAAAATTAATGGCATTACTCTAAATAGAGAAAGGACACCAAAGCACTCTGATCTATTTGCCTTCTCTTTCATCTCATAGAAATCTTTGACAATTATGTGTGTGTTGAATAAATATTTTATAAAGTTATGAGACATCACAGTCAGGCTTTCTCAAATAATTTCACGTGGTAGACAATGTCTTCATAGTTATTATTTTAATAAAATCTAAAAATATATCTCAATGTGTTCATTACAATCTAATGGTTAAAATCTTGACTTGGGTATATTTTCTAATAACAATTTATGCTTATATTAAAATCACACAAGACTCTTCAAGAGATGGAAATTTAATAATAATTTTGTCAGCCACCATCTGTCAATATAAAGTTTACTATAAATAGGAAAACATATGTTTATCGTTCTAGTTGTTTCTCTCATATCCTGCACAAAATCCTACTGCTCCTGCTGACAAATGATATTGTGCTGTTTATATAAACTCTGAATATATTAAAGGGGTCTCCTTAACAAAAGGTCATAATCACTGGCTTAACTATTGACTATTAAAAATGCATGAAGAATTTTTATTTCTCATACTATGACATGCAATGACCTAGGGAATTAGTGCATATGTCTAGGACAGACACTGCAGATATACTATGGATTTGCTTCGCAGTTTTAGAGATCTCAAATTTTCCCTTTACCTCTATACTCTAAATTTTTATACTATTATTACTCTATCAATGCTGCAGGGATAAAATTTGTAGGACACCACCATCTCTGAAGAACTAAAACTATAACGACTCAGGACAACAAATGTCTAATAGTTATATATACCTAGAACATATTTACAATGATAATTTATACATAAGAAATGGTGTAAACAATGTCATCCAGGAAATATATAGGAAAGGAGGTAGTTCATTCATGTGTCAGTGGTAAAGGAATGATAGTCTGAATAATTCACTGATATCCATAGAATTTTAAAAGAATTCAAGACTTCCTTTTTATTAAAGATTTTAGTTGAGTTTTATATTTTTTACCCCAATCTTACTTCCCTCCCCCCACCCCCTCAGGGAAAGCAATCTGTCAGTCTTTACTTTGTTTCTATGTTGTACATTGATCCAAATTAAGTGTGATGAGAGAGAAATCATATCCTTAAGGAAGAAAGAAAAAGTATAAGAGATAACAAGATCAGACAATAAGATATGTTTTTTTCTAAATTAAAGGCAATAGTCCTTCAACTTTGTTCAAACTCCATGGCTCTTTATCTGGATACAGATGGTATTCTCCATTGCAGACAGCCTCAAATTGTCCCTGATTGTTGCACTGATGGAATGAGCAAGTCCATCAAAGTTGGTTATCACCCCCATGTTGCTGTTAGGATGTACAGTGTTTTTCTGGTTCTGCTCATCTTACTCAGCATTGAACTCAAGACTTACAAGGCAGTAGACAGATCCCCTTTACAAAAACTTTGGAAGAAAATGAAACTAAGAGGGAAGACCCAAAATAATGGAGTAAATTAAGAGTATTACATGAGCTTTTAATAATGATTCTAAGCAAATTCTAGAGCAGAAGTACCAGCCCAGGATAATTTAGAAGACTGGCAAAAAAGGTCTATTTCACCAGGGTGATTGAGGACTACAGACTTTGACCCAGAAAACCAGGAGCAATCCTTGGTGAAACTGAATCAGTCATAGCAGTGGCAATTTTCAGACTCATCAGAACAGCAGAAAAGTTTAGTTTCAGCAGGGTGAGAAAGGAGCACACTCAAGCACAGATTAAAAAAGAGATAATTTATCATATTTCAAGAGACTCTTACGGAAAACTGCTAGCACAAAATAGATATGAAAAGAATCCACTGATCACCTCCAGAAAGATTCAAGAATAAAAACTCTGAGGAATATCATAACCAAAATACAGGTCAAGAAAATATTGTAAGAAGTCAGAAAGAAACAATATGACAATCAGGATAATGGAAGATTTAGATACTTTTTATTAAAGGATCTGAGGGCCTGGAATATGATATTCAGAAAGGCAAAGGCACTTGGATTACAAGCAATAATCAATTACCCAGCAAAACAAAGCATAATCTTTCAGGGAAAAGATTGATATTCAGTGAAAGAGAGGATTTTCAAACTTTCCTGTTAAAAAGACCAGAGCTGAATTGAAAATTCAATTTCAAGAGATTCATTACAGTAAACAGAAAAGAAACAAAAAACCCTTCTTATATGAGAAGTTGATACTGTTTACATCTCTACACAAAAAGACAATACTTATAACTCTAGAGAACTGCATTTTTATTAGGAAAGTTAGACACATGTGATGATATTTGAAAAAACAGTTAAGGCATAAAAATGAATTGAATTGGGAGAAGAAGAAAGGGAGAGGTATAAAGGAATAAATCACATGAAGAGGCACAAAAGACAAAAGAGGCAAAAAGGGAGAGGGTGAGAATTGATCTGGCTAAAAGAAGGAATAAAATACACTTTCAGTTTGCAAAGTTCATAATTGTTCCTGCTTGTTGCACTGAAGGGATGAGCAAGTCCATCAGGGTTGATCATTGATACCATGTTGCTGTTAGGGTGTACAGTGTTTTTCTGGTTCTGCTCATCTCGCTCAGCGTCAGTTCATGTAAATCCTTCCATGCTTCCCTGAATTCCCATCCCTCCTGGTTTCTAATAGAACAATAGTGTTCCATGATATACATATACCATGGTATGTTAAGCCATTCCCCAACTGAAGGACATTTACTTAATTTCCAATTCTTTGCCACCACAAACATGAATATTTTTGTACAAGTGATGTTTTTACACTTTTTCATAATCTCTTCAGGGTATAGAACCAATAGTGGTATTGCTAGATCAAAGAGTATGCACATTTTTGTTGCCCTTTGGGTGAAATTCCAAATTGCTGTCCAGAACGGTTGTATGAGTTCACAACTCCACCAACAATGTATTAGTGTCTCAGATTTCCCACATCCCTTCCAACATTGATCATTGTCCTTTCTGGTCATATTGGTCAGTCTGAGAGGTATGAGGTGATACTTTAGAGATGCTTTAATTTGTATTTCTCTAATAAGTAATGATTTAGAGCAATTTTTCATATGACTATGGATCACTCAAAAAACATAATTTTTTAAAATTTATTTTATGCCTTAAGTTTCCCCCCCCATTGCTTTTATCCACTTTTCTTATGATTCTTCTTTCACAACATAACTAATATGGAAATAATTTTAGCATGGGTCTACATGTATAGCCTCATTGTCAAGGGTTAGGAAAGCATGAAAGGGAAAAAATGTGGAACTCAAAATCTTATAAAAATTAATGTTTAAAAAGAGTCTTTACATGTAGTTGGAAAAACAAATATATATATATATATGCATACAGAAATCATGAACAGCTAGACTTCAGAAAGATTTGCATGAACTGATACTGAGTGAAAGGAGCAGAATCTGGAGAACTCTGTAAATCATAACAGCAATATTGTTCAACAGAGTACTTTAAATGACCTAGTTATTCTAATATATATAGATTAGATGATCCATCATATATATTTACAAACTTATATATGCATATATATGTAACTTATATACAGATATACACACATACACATATATGATGATTCAAGACAATTTCAATGATATGACAATCTCAAAGGACCAACGATGAAGCATACTATATATCTCCAGAGGGAAAAAACTAATATTATTGTAATACAGGCAGAAGCATGTTATTTTCACTTTCATTTTTTTCTTTAAGTTTTCCTGTACAAAATGACTAATATGGAAATGTTTACATGATTGCAGAGCTAAAACCTAAATCTGATTGACTACTGTCTTGGTTTGGGTGGGTAGGGAAGAAAAGAGGGGAAAGAATTTGGAACTCAAAATTTAAAATAAAATGTTACAGAAAACAGAACAAAAAACTGTGCAATAGTAATTGTCTATATTTCCAAGAGATCAAAGGAAAAAGAAAAGAATCTAATGTACAAAAATATTTATAGCAGTTTTTTGTAGTGGTAAAAAATGAAAATTTAGAATAAAATCATCAATTGGGAAATGGCTGAACATATTTTAATGTATTACTGTAAAGGAATACTATTGTGTTATAAAAAATGAGAAGCAGATGGTTTCAAAAACACATGGAAAGACTTACATGAACTGATGCAAAATAAAGTGAATGAGTACACACTGTAATAGTAATATTGAACAATATTCAGTTGTAAAAACAGGCTTTCTAAGCAGTGCAATCTGAAACAATTTCAAAGGACTCATCATGAAATCTGCTATCCAACTCAAGGTTATTTACTGATAGAGTCTGAATGTTTATTGAGGCACACTATTTTCATTTTATTTTTTGTGTGGATTGTTTTTGCTGTTATTATTATTATTGATCTATGCTATCTTTCACAATAATATTGATATGGAAATATATATATTGCATGATTGCACATATACAATCTTTAACAAAATGTTTCTCATTTAAGGAATTATAGGGAGGGTGACAAAAGAATATGGAACTCAAACATTTAAAAATAAATATTAAAACTGTCTTTACATGCAACTGGAAAAATACAATTATATTTTAATAGAAAAGTATGAAAAATGAAAATAATGTCATATAGATTGTTTCACATAGAATTCCTTTCTTATTAAATGGTTATATTCTTTAAATTAAAAATGAATTGATATTTATATGTTGAATTCATTTCCATCCATGACCTTGTCTTCAATGTTTTGCATATACATACTTAAGTTGAATTATAAAAAAATTAGATTTATAATTTAAGAAAATCTGACCATTAGAAACTCAGAAAAGTGTGTAACATGAGATATTTCTGCACTTCAATAAACATCTTCAAATGAAATTCAGATCATCTTTTACTAAATTCAGGATAAGATTCTCAGTTCACTTTGGGTTGGATTACATGACTTAAAAGCAATTCCTTTATACGAATAGTAGTAGTAGTAGTAGTAGTAGTAGTAGTAGTAGTAGTAGTAGTAGTAGTAGTAGTAGTAGTAGTAGTAGTAGTGGTAGTAGTAAGTACAGTACACCCACCATGGTTTTATCTCTGGATGCAGAAATTTAGAAGTGACATTGACAACACCTACCGTCAGTCTTTTAAAGCATAGAAATAATAGAGTTTCACCTTGGAGGAATAATTAATTAAAACAAGATGATATCAGTCTAATTTGCCTTTTTTTAAGGTTTTTTGCAAGGCACTGGGGTTAAGTGACTTGCCCAAGTTCATCCAGCTAGGTAATTATTGAGTGTCTGAGGCTGGATTTGAACTCAGGTGCTCCTGGCTCCAGGGCCAGTGCTCTATTCACTGTGCCACCTAGCCACCCCTCTGATTTGCTTTTTAGTTGAACTCTATCCTAGTGTGTCCCCATAAATGCCAATATCCCCCAAAGTAGCCTCATATTACCGAGGACTTTTCAGGATCTCTCCTTTATCTCCGTTTCTTCTGAACTGTTGCTTTGCCCCAGTCACAAAAGAAAACAAGTCAGGACAATTGATGATGGTTTGGATGTAGTAGATGACTTTGGTGCATTCAATGACTGACCTAGCTTTAAGTGCTCCATAGGACCTGCTTCTACAAACTTCATAACCCATTGAAACAAAATGTTCACATCCACTTATTCACATCCACATCCACATCCACACACACATATTTGTGCATGCATATATATGTACTTGTATATATGTGAATAAACTTATACATATGCACAAATATATGTATATGGGTGTAATATCTACCTAACACACTGATGAGTTTGAGGCCCATAACATACCCTTAACCTGGTTGAACCCATCTGTCAATAATTTTACAGAGTGTACTTGCTGTGTATGCCTCACTTTCTTAGAGTCACAAGTGAGAGCTGAGTAGCAAAATGGACACCATAAGTGGATTACAACCCAGAAAAGAGCTCATTAGCACTCACATAGGAGATACTAGTCCTCCCTTCAATACTTACTAATGATGTGCTGGACATTCTAATAGTCTGCCCATGGCATGCCTTTGAGAATTTAATATCCTTTTGTCATTTAACTTTGAATTTCTTATAAAAGACATCTTTCTTTACATTATTCTCTAAAATACTCACTCTGCATCAGGAAAGTTTCAGTCCTCTGCTATTATTTTAGTAATCCTCTTAATAAAGGCAATAGATTGAGATATTTCTAGGAAAGAAACCTGTGTGTTGGAGAACAAAAGCCTGGAAATAGTAATTTCTGCAACAATGCTAGTAATATATAAACAAATTTATTTCTAACTTCATGAAAATGTATTAATGATTTTTGAATGTTCATTTGCTATTTGTACTTTCATATTATTAATTATAAAATGATAAATTACAGTATATTTTTGCTGATGGGAAATATAAAATTTTTTAAAATTTTAAATAAAAGATACCTACATATTAGTATAGTGCATTTACCATTTTCATATATTTGTTACCACTATATGCCTTATTATAAATGCTAAGCACATTGTTCCATGTCTATCTTTTTTTAAATGATTCATAGGCTCAAAAAAGAAATGATAATGATTGTACTAGAAAGTAGTATTAGGCATATTTATTAGCTATAGCAAAGCATTTCAAGATAGCATTTAAATCCTTCAATCGCCAATGTTTGCTTTATCACCAATCATTTAATTTGACACACTCCATAATACATAAGCAATAAAAATGGCATCTTGGAAGGATTAATGCCTGGAAAAATGCAAATTAGCTAATAAACAAGATGAGATTTAGGTAGCCCATCTTTATTAAGGAAATTTGACATATGGTATTAACTGTACTATGCAATATTTTGTTTCTGCATAAAATTTTGAAGCAAAGCAGGAAGATATAATTTGACCCAGTCATATATCATGAGGTTGGCAAATATTAAAAAAATATTTTTCTCAGACTCTAGTCATCATATCTAAGATTTTCTGAATTTATGGCTATGAATCACAAAACCTTTTTTTTAAAACTCAGAAGCAGGTGCATTTCTATCCATGTAGCTTATTTATATTCTAAATCTCTGTCTCTCCAGATTTAAGAATATAGTTGTAATTTTCTTGTTATCTCACCACTTTGACAAATGCTTCATTCACCTTAGGCTCCAAATGTCAGTTTGTCTAGTGCTCTAACCTTAGTTTTTTGTTCTTCTCTTCCTACATTTCGCCATGATGCTATTATCAGCTTTAAAACTACAACTATTATATCTAATGTGAATGAATACCCTTTTAGGTATTATCTCCAGTCAACTTCTCTACAGGGTTTCAATCCCACACATCCGCAACTGTCATACATAAACTATAAGTGGCTTAAAGTCATTACTTACAAAAATAAATTTGTCAGATCAATAGTACCATCGATTCTGAAAAGGGCATGTCAACTAACCCTCTTTCATATCAAGACAAAATCTCTGTGACTCTCCATGCCAAAATTTCTTCTCCTGACAACTACTTACTATTACTATTTCCTGGATGAGTTGTAGTCCTTTATTAGAATATAAGTTTGGGGCAGCTAAGTGGTGCATTGGGATAGAGAGTACCAGCCCTGGAGTCAGGAGGACATGAGTTCAAATCCAGTCTCAGACACTTAATAATTGCCTAGCTGTGTGGCCTTGGGCAAGTCATTTAACCTCTTTGTCTTAAATAAATAAAAAAATTTTCAAAAAATAAAAGTTCTTAAAAAAAAAGCTCCCTGAGGGAAAGGATTTTAAAAAAATTTCTAAGCTAAGAACAGCACAATATTGGCACATAATAAATACTTTCATTGCTTCATTTATTCCTTTTCATTCATTTCCTCCCTCAAATACTAGTGCTCTTCTTAATTCTATTATGACACTACAATTCTCCCATTCTCTCAGGTTTTTATTCTTATAAGCACAACTAACTCCTTCTTTTCCATGCCATAACCCCTGCTGCCATATCTAATAATTTATGAAATCCTAACTATAAAATATTATGCATATTCACCATAACCACATTTATTGCTCAATTCAATTTTTCATTAATTTTTTTTCATCTGGA
Organism: Macrotis lagotis; assembly: GCF_037893015.1. Lineage (NCBI taxonomy): Eukaryota > Metazoa > Chordata > Mammalia > Peramelemorphia > Peramelidae > Macrotis > Macrotis lagotis. The sequence continues at coordinate 198,433,515 of NC_133663.1, forward strand.
GAATATAAATGGAAAATATGAGTGCTGTAGGTCCTGTATTAACTGCCAAACACTTTAATTAGGGGACAAAAATAAAAATGACAGTTCACCTAGAGGTCAAATGAAGTCCAAGCCTCTTTAAAGTATCTAAAAAGAGGTCAGATGACACTGTTTTGTCAGATCTACAGTATATAGTAGCAGGGCAGATAATGAGACCCAGGGAATCTTAGGAGGAAGAAGTAGACAGACCTTAGGACATGTACTCTCTGGAGGTCTGATTCAGAGAGTAATATTCCAGGTGAGGTAACATCAAAGGAACTGATGGGATGTCCAGACTGAGAAAATGTGAGGTGTAGTCCAAAGCTTCCAATATTATAATTTGCTCACTCTCAGGCACCCCATGCCAAGACCACCCTTCTCTTTTCACTCTCTTTTTAAAGAAATGAGGCCAGCAAGCAAGCTGAGCTTGACATAATAACAATCCTTTGTGTTCACTCTCTGGATGAATGCTGCTGCAGTGAAATCACAGAATTGTTTCACACCAGCCATAGGTGATCCCTAAGTTCAGGCATGTACCTGTAGGTACCATATTCTGGTCATGAAGCTTTACTATGAATAGACTTGTTTCAATAGGCAAACTTGCCTCATCCTTGGCATTACTTCTCACTGCCTGACTCTTTGTCTGGCCACAATTATATATATCAAGGCATAGCCTCTCTACCTGGACCCATGGCACATGTGTCTTGAGTCTTCTTTTCCTCCTCAAAAAAGAATAAATAAAGTTTTTTGCTTTAACCTCTTTGGTCATTTATTTTCAAGATTTGACAACACCAATTTGGAGAGTTTAACTTAAGCCAAAGTTCCTAGACTAATGGATGGATTTATGAATTAATCACTGACTGTATCTCAAATATTCCACATGAAAACAATTATGCATAAACAAGCAATAAACCACATAAATTGGTTAATCAACAGAAACAAGGTACTATAATTACTGAAGATAAGAGAAGGCAACCTTTAGAAAGTGAGAATTTAGATAGTAGTTGAAGGAAGTCAGTAAAACCAGGAAATAGAATGATGGAGAAAATCACATGCATAGGAGACATATTGGACAAATACTCAGAATCAGGAGATGGAGAGTCTTGTTCAAGGAACTATAGCAGTGAGGTCAGTGTCACCATATTAAAGAGAATATGGTGGTGGGTGGGGGAGAAAATTTAAATATAAGAAGATTGGAAAAATAAGGAAGGGGAAGGTTTCAAAGGGCTTTGAATGATAAACAGAGGGTTTTCTATTGGATCTTCATGGTGATATGGAACATGAGAATATTCAGAAGGGAATAGAGGGTGTGTCAAATCTATGATTTAAATGAATAACTTTGATAATTGAGTGGAGGATGAACTAGAATGGGGAAAAATTTGTTGCAAGCAGACCAACCTGCAGATTACTTCAACAATCTGGGTATGAGATGATGATGGCTTGTACTAGGATAGAGAGAAGAAGGAATATTCAAGAGATATTACAAAAGCAAAATCAATAGGCCTTGACAATAGATAGAACATAGGGGATGGAAGAAAATGTGGAGTTGAACATAATATCTAGGTTGTGAGCATAGGCAATTGAAAGTATACTGTTGTCCTTTATAATAGTAAAGAATTTTATAAAGTGGATGATTTAGAAGAAATTTAATTCTCTTTGAGATGTGGATTTTTTTCATGTAAGGATAATTTGTTTTAATCATTTTTTGTGAAAAATTCTTGTTTATTTATTTTAAATTATTACAATAATCTTGTTGTGAGAGTAATCATAAATCCCCTTCCATCCCAAAAGATGAGAAACCTCAAAAATAGTGAGAGAGGGGAAAAAAAGTGTACTTCAGTCTGTGATCAGATTCCAATGGCTGAGTTTCTGGGATGAGTTGCCTTCCCCATTGTAGCCACCAGAGAAGTTACTTCAATATTTTTCTCCACAGTTACTGTCACTAGCTATATTTCCCTCCACTCTGTTCCTTCCCACTCTCATGTATTCCATTCTCTCTTTCCTTATATCCTGTCCCTGTTCAGAAGTGTTTTGTATCTGAGTACCCACTCCCACAATCTTTCCTCTCTTCTATCATTCCCTCTTTCCTCTCATTTTTCTCTAGGGTAAGATAGATTTCTATACCCTATTAAGTGTGTATGTTATTTCCTCTCTGAGTCATTTCTGATGAGAATGAAGGCTCACTCATTTCCCCCTCGCCTTCCCCAGTTCCACTCCATTGCAAAAGCTTTTTCTTGACTCTTAAGTGAAATAGCTTAGCCCCCTCTTCCTCCCACTTCTCTTCCTCCCAGTACTTTCCTTTATCAGCCATTGACTCCATTTTTACTATATTATAACATTATATTCAGTTCCTTCCTGTGTCTTGTCTACATATGTTTCTTCTAACTGCTCTTATAAATGAGAAAGGTCATATGAGTTATCGGTATCTTCTTCCCATGCAGGAATACAAGCAGTTTAACAACAAATTCCTCATAATTAGTCTTTCTTGTCCATCTTCTGTATGGTTCCCCCAAGTCCTGAACTTGGAGATCAAACTTTCTGTTCAGCTCTGGTTGTTACAATAGGAAAGTCCTCTGTTTCATTGAAAGTTCAACTTTTCCATGGAAAGAGGATGTTCAGTTTTGTTGAGTAGTTGATTATTGGTTGTAAACCAAGATCTTTTGTCTTCTGGAATATATTTCAAGTCCTATGAGCTCTTAATGTAGACACTGCCAGATCCTGTGTAATCTTGACTATAGAACCACGGTAGTTGAATTGCTTGTTTCTGGAAGGTTTTAATATTACTTCTTTGACTTGGGAGTTTTGGAATTTGGCTATAATATTCCCAGTTTTTCTTTTGTGACCTCATTCAGGAGGTGATTGGTGAATTCCTTCAATTTCTATTTTATCCTCTGCTTCTAAAATTTCAGGGTAATTTTGTTGTATTATTTCTTGAAATATGAATTCTAGGCTCTTTTCCTGGTCATGACTTTCAGGTGGCCCAATAATTTTTTAATTTATCTCTCCTGGATCTGTTTTCAAGGTTAGTTGTTTTTTCCAATGAGCTGTTTTTTCCAATCACATTTTCCTCTAACTTTTGTTTTGTTTGGTATAGTTTTATTTCTTCCTGAGTTCTCACAAAATCATCAGCTTCCTTTAGTTCCAGTTTGCATTTGAAGGAGTTATTTTCTTCAGAGACTTTTTTTAGCTCCTTTTCCAGTTGGGCCAATTCTACTTTTTTTTTTTAAGAAATATTTTATTTATTTTGAGTTTTACAATTTCCCCTTAATCTTGCTTCCTTTCTCCCATCCCTCACAGAAGGCAGTCTGTTAGTCTTTACATTGTTTCCATGGTAAACATTGATCTAAGTTGAATGTGATGAGAGAGAAATAATATCCTTAAAGAGGAAAAATAAAGTATAAGAGAAAACAAAATTACATAATATGATAACATGGTTTTTTTGGTTCTAAATTGAAGGTAATAGTCTTTGGTCTTTTTTCAAACTCTACAATTCTTTCTCTGGATACGGATGATATTCTCCATTGCAGATAGCCCTAAATTGTGCCTGATTGTTGCACTGATGGAATGAGCCCAGCATCAGTTCATGCAAATCCTTCCAGGCTTCCCTGAATTCCCATCCCTCCTGGTTCCTATGATAGAACAATAGTGTTCCATCACATACATTTACCACAGTTTGCTAAGCCATTTCCCAACTGAAGGGGAATTGATTTCCAATTCTTTGCCACCACAAACAGGACTGCTCTGAATATTTTTGTACAAGTGATGTTTTTACCTTTTTTCATCATCTCTTCAGGGTATAGACCCAATAGTGGTATTGCTGGATCAAAGGGTATGCACATTTTTGTTGCCCTTTGGGTGAAATTCCAAATTGCTCTTCAGAAAGGTTGGATGAGTTCACAGCTCCACTAACAGTGTAATAGTGTCCCACATTTCCCACAACCCTTCCAACAATGATCATTATCCTTTCTGGTCATATTGGTCAGTCTGAAAGGTGTGAGGTGATACCTCAGAGATGCTTTAATTTGCATTTCTCTAATAAGTGATGATTTAGAACAGTTTTTCATATGACTATGGATTGCTTTGATTCCCTCATCTGTAAATTGCCTTTGCATATACTTTGATCATTTGTCAATTAGGGAATGGCTTATTTTTATGAAAATTTGACTCAGTTCTCTGTATATTTTAGAAATGAGTCCTTTGTCAGAAATACTAGCTATAAAATTGTTTCCCAATTTCTTTTGAAATTAGTTACAGTGCTTTTGTCTGTGCAAAAACTTTTAAATTTAATGTAATCAAAATTATCTAGTTTGTTTTTAATGATGTTGTCCATATCTTCCTTGGTCATAAACTGCTTCCATTTCCATAGATCTGACAGGTAAACTATTCCTTGATCTTCTAGTTTGCTTATAATATATTTTTTTTTATTTCTAAATACTGTATCTATTTGGATCTTATTTTGGTATAGGGTGTGAGGTGTTGGTCTAATCCAAGTTTCTTCCATACTAACTTCCGATTTTCCCAGCAATTTCTATTGAAGAGAGAATTTTTATCCCCAAAGCTGGACTCTTTGGGTTTATCAAATAGCAGATTACTATGATAATTTCCTGCTATTGCACCTAGTCTATTCCACTGATCCACCACTCTATTTCTTAGCCAGTACCAGGCAGTTTTGATGACTGATGCTTTATAATATAATTTTAGATGTGGTAAGGCTAAGCCACCCTTTGTACTTTTTTTCATTGAATCCCTTGAAATTCTTGACTTTTTTATTTCCCCATATGAATTTACTTACAATTTTTTCTGACTCATTAAAGTAATTTTTTTTTTGGAATTTTGATTGGTAGGGCACTTAGTTTTGGTAGAATTATCATTTTTATTATATTAGCTCGAACTATCCAAGGACAGTTGATGTTTGCCCAGTAATTTAGATCTGATTTTATTTGTCCAAGAAGTGTTTTGTAATTGTTTTTAAAAAGTTTTTGAGTCTGCCTTGGCAAATAGACTCCCAGGTATTTTATATTGTCTGAGGTTACTTTGAATGAGATTTCTCTTCCCTAGCTCTTCCTGCTTGCTGGTCATATATAGAAAAGTTGAAAATTTATGAGGATTTATATTATATCCTGCAACTTTGCTAAAGTTGTTCATTGTTTCCAACAGTTTTTTGGATGATTTGTTGGTATTCTCTAGGTATACCATCATGTCATCTACAGATGTGTCTTCCTTCCCAATTCCAATTCCTTCAATTTCTTTTTCATCTCTTATTGCTGAAGCTAGCATATCTAATACAATATTGAATAGTAGTGGTGATAATGGGCACCCCTGATCTTATCAGGAATGTTTTTAGCCTATCCCCATTGCATATAATGCTTGTTGATGGTTTCAGATACATACTGCTTATTATTCTAAGGAAAATCCATTTATTCCTACACTCTCTAGTGTTTTTAGAAGGAACAGGTGCTGTATTTTGTCAAAAGCTTTATCAACATCTATTGATATAATCATATTATTTCTGTTAGGTTTGTTATTGATATAATCAATTATGCTAGCAGTTTTCCTAATATTGAACCAACCCTGCATTCCTGGGATAAATCCTTCTTGGTCATAATGTATTATCCTAGTGATAACTTGTAATCATTTTTCTAAGATTTTAGTTAAGATTTTTGTATCAATATTCATCAGGGAGATAGGTCTATAATTTTCCTTCTCTGTTTTAACTCTTCCTGGTTTAGGTATCATCATATTGGTATCATAGAAAGAGTTAGGCAGAATTCTGTCTTCACTTGTTTTTCCAAAGAGTTTAATATAGAATTGGAACCAACTGTTCCTTAAATGTTTGGTAGAATTCACTTGTGACTCCATCAGGCTCTGGAAATTTTTTCTTAGGGAGTTCAATGATGGCTTGTTGAATTTCTTTTTCTGAGATAGGGTTGTTTAGGTATTTACATCTCCTCTTAATTTAACCTGGGAAACTTATATTTTTATAAATATTTGTTTATTTCACTTAGATTGTCAAATTTATTGGCATAGAGTTGGGCAAAATAATTCTGAATTATTACTTTAATTTCCTCCTCATTGGTGGTGATACTAGCAATTTGATTATGATTGTATCATAATACTAGCAATTTGGTTTTCTTCTTTCTTTTTTTAATCAAATTAACCAGAGGTTTATCACTTTTATTGTTTTTTTCCATAAAATTCACCCAGTTTTATTTACTAGTTCAATAATTTTCTTGTTTTTGATTTTATTAATTTCTTCTTTAATCTTTAGAATTTCTAATTTGGTATTTAATAGGGGGTTTAAAAATTGTTCTTTCTCTATTTTTTAGTTGCATATTTAGCTCATTGATTTCCTCTTTCTCTAACTTGTTTATGTAAGTATTTAAAGATATAATATATCCCCTGACAGCCGTCTTGAGTGAATCTCATTGGTTTTGGTATGTTGTTTCATTATTGCCTTTATCTAAGATGAAATAATTAATTCTTTCCATAATTTGTTGTTTGTTCCACACATTCTTTAAAATGAGGTTATTTATTTTACAATTAATTTTAGGTCTATATCTCCCTGGTCCAATATTGCATTTGATTTTTATTACATTATGATCTGAGAAAGATGCATTCACTATTTCTGCAATTGAGCATTAGGTTTTTATGCCCTACTACATGGTCAATTTCTGTGTAAGTGCCATGTACTGCAGGAAAAAAAGGTATATTTTGTTCTATCCACCTTCAGTTTCCTCTGTGAGTCTATCATATGTAGGTTTTCTAAAATCTATTTGCCTCCTTAACTTCCCTCTTGTTTATTTTATGATTTGATTTATCTAAATCTGAGAGTAGGAAGTTGATATCTCCCACTAGTAGAGTTTTACTGTCTCTGTCTTCCTGAAGCTCTTTCTACTTCTCCTCTAAGAATTTGGATGCTGTACCATTGGGTGCATGCATATTTAGTATTGAAATTACTTTATTATCTATGGTACCTTTTTGGAGAATATAGTTTCCTTCCTTATCTCTTTTAAAGATATCTATTTTTGCAATTGCTTTGTCTGAGATAAGGATTGCTACCCCTCCATTTTTCACTTCAGCTGAAGCAAAATACATTTTGCTCCAACCTTTTACCTTTACTCTATATTTAATTCTCTGCTTCAAATGAGTTTCTTGTAATCAGCATATTGTAGAATTCTGGGTTTTAATCCACTCTGCTATTACATTTTAAGGGAGAGTTCATCCCATTCACATTCAGATTGTAATTACTAATTCTTTATTGCCCTCCATGCTATCTTCCCTCTGTTTGCATTTGTCCCCTTTTTTCTTTTTATCTATAACCCCAGTATTTTGTTTCTGAATACTGCCACCTTCAGTGTGTTTGCCCTCCTATAGCAACCCAACCCCCTCCCCTTTCTTTCCCCCTTTCCCTTTCCCCCTTCTTCCTTCCCTCCTTTCTATTAGTTCCCCTTTTACTCCCCCTCCCTGTCCTCCCTTCCCTTTTCCTCTTTTAATACTTGAAAGGTAAGATAAGTTTCTTAAATGAGTGTGTGTAAGTTAACTTTAAGCCAAATCTTATGAGAGTAAGATTCAGGCAGTTCTCACCTCTCCCTTTATTCCCCTCTATTGCAATAGGTCCTTTGTACTTCGTAATATACTGAGATTTACTCCATTCAATATCCTCAATCCTCCCATCTCCTTACTGCCCCCCCCTTTTAAGGAGGTATTGTTTTTAAATCATTTTTATCTGAGTCACAGAAAAGTCATGAGTGTCCATCACCTCTGGTAAGTATATTCTCTCCAACAAGTTACAACAATAGTTATAAGAGTCTTTCTCCCAGGTAGGGATATAACCAGTTTCATTTTATTGGATAGCAGTTTTTTTCTTTACCTTTTTAAAAAATCTATTCATGTGTCTCTTGAACCTCCTGTTTGATATGCAAATTTTCTATTTAAGTCCAGTCCTTTCTTCAGGAAATGTTGAAAGTCTCTCATTTTGTTAATTTTCCATCACTAAATCCTGCAGTATTGTCGTCCAGGCTTTTTTTCCTCTTCAATGTTTTCAGGAAGGCCTAGAATTTTCTTCATTTACCTTTTGCAACTCCTTTTCCAATTGGTCAATTTTATTTTTGAAGGAGTTTTCCATTTTCCCAAGTGTAGTTTTGAGAGAATTACTTTCTTTTTGTATTTGACCAATTGTATTTTCTAAGGATTTGTTTTCTTGTTGTGAGATGTTGATTTTTTTCTTGTAATGTGTTAATTTTCTCTTGAGTTTCTTTTCCCCATTTTTCAAATTGATTTTTAAACTCCTTCCTGATTTCTTCAGGGACATCTTTATGGACCAGAGACCAATTCATTTCACCTCAGAAGTTCTAGATCTGTCTTGGTTAGAATCTGTTTTCTTCTAAGTATTTCTCCATGGGTCCCCCTTTTTGTTGGCCTTTTTTCATTTTTCTAGGATCTTGCCTTGGGCGGGGCTGGCTCTCAGTGATTTCCTTTTGAAAATCCTAGAGAGTTTATTCACTTGGTTTAGTAACTCCAAGTGGGCTGGCCAGTAAGGGGTACTGTTTGCTTTCTCTGGAGTGTTTGAGGTCCTCTCCCTAATCCTGGAGGGGGTGAGGAGCTGCAGCAGGATCTGAGTTGACCTTGAACAGGGGCCTGAGCTCTGGAAGAGGGAGTTAATGTCCCTCTCAGCTGAGAAGGCTCTGCTGCCCACACCTGAGACTGAGGGGGTGGGGGTGGGGTGGTTACTATTTGTTCTGAGAATAATGCTCTGCTAAAAGTAGAGCTAAAAGTAGGAGCTCAGGTGCCTTGCCCAGCTGGTCCAATTTGCAGCTGGTCTCTGCAACTGTCTGTGCTGGAACTTGCCCTCTCATCCCACTGGGACTCATCAGACCTCCATTGCCCTGGCCAAAGATTCCATGGCTAAAGTTGGTTTTTGGACCTGCCACTCACCAAATCCTCTGGGGTTTTGTGTCCTCTGGCTTCACTCTGCTGCTGTCCCTGCACTTACCCTCTTATTCCTGGTTCACCCGCAGACATCTGAGACAGACATAGTTGGCAGGTGTTCTTTTCCCAGCTTCTTTTTCTGGGTTTTGTCGATCATATTTCTGTTAAGAAGTTTCTTTCATGTTATTTTTGAGGGGAATCCAGGAGAATTTAGCACAGTGCCTGTCTTCTCTCCATCATCTTGTCTGGAAGTTCCAGTTCTGCTTTTTAAGGCATTCTTCTCCTCATTTGTATTTTGTGTTGCTTTTTCTTTTTGGCCTAAACTGGTTTTAAACATGTTATTTTCTTCAGTATTTTTTTGTATATCTTTCACCAAGTTGCTGACTTGGTTTTCATGATTTATCTCTCATTTCTCTTCCCAATTTTTCTCTGCCTCCCTTAGTTGCTTTACAAAGTCTTTTTTTTTTGAGCTCATTCATAGCCTGAGGCCATCTTCTATTTCTCTTGCAGATTTTGGATACAGAAGCTTTGATTTTGTCATCTGAGTATGTATTTTGATCCTCCCTGGGAACAAAGTAATTTCTACTGTCAGATTCTTCTTTTTCTGTTGCTTGCTCATTTCTTTAGGCTGTGATTGATTTACTGCACTTCCAAAGCTTTGGGGTGGGGGTTGGGGATAACCCACAAGGACCTTAATTCCTCCAAGGTCTTAGGAGAGGCTCTAACTGCTCTCTTGCCTGTGTTCAGGCCCCTCCCCCTGGAATTGTGAGGATGGTCCCTGGTCAGTTATGGTGGTGTTGTGGGGGCCAGACTGCCACCTGGATCTGAGTGTGGGCAAACAGCTGAGTCCTGCCCTAGGGAGAGAAGAGAGACCTCTGCAGTCTCCCCTGATCCCCTTACCATCTATGGGCTGAGAGCTCTGGACATGCTGGGTGGTTCTGCCGACTCCTGCTCCAGGGCTGCTCTGAGGCTGGAGCTTTGCTCTGCACTCACTCTGGTGTGGCAGAGTTCTCTCACCATCCCTTCTAGCAGTCCCCAATGATACCTGGTCCAAGAGGTCTGGAAACTGCCCCCCCCCCACAGACTCAGGTGCCCAGCCTGGCTGTGCTGTGCTGTCACTGTGTCACAACTTTTTTCCACCCCTGGTCCCAGTAGAACAGACCTTTCCTGTAGTGCTTCTAAGTTGTCTTGGACTGGGATATTGTATCACTCAGTCTTACTGTGAGTTCTCTCCCTCTAAATTTTCGCTAGAGTCATAATTTGACGGCTTTTGGAGTTTTTTGGAGAATGAGTTTCTGGGAATTCCTGCCTTCACAAGCCATCTTGACTCTGCCCTTCCCACTCCCACCCCACTGACATGTTGATTTTAAGATTTCCGCATCTAGTTTGGACATGTCCAGTAGGCAGTTGGAAGTGCCAGGCTGGATGTCATCAGCTAGATTAGGATTGGCTTGGTAGAAGTGAGAATCATCATCAGATATACTAAATAAATTAATGGAACCTGAAAAAGATTGCCAAGAGACAGAGACTAGAGGGAGAAGATAATAGGACTCAGAGTAGAGTCCTGAGCAACCAGTAGTGACCTGGTTGAAGATCAGCCAGGGAGACTTGGAGGAAGCAGTCAGATAGGCAGGAGGAGAACAACCAGGGAGAGAGAGAGACAGACAGACAGAGAGAGAGAGAGAGACAGACAGAGAAAAATCATAGACACAGTTGTGATATTTGCTTGTCCTTCATTTTTTTTAGGTTTTTTTGCAAGGCAAATGAGGTTAAGTGGCTTGCTCAAGGCCACACAGCTAGGTAATTATTAAGTGTCTGAGACCGGATTTGAACCCAGGTACTCCTGACTCCAAGGCCGGTGCTTTATCCACTACGCCACCTAGCTGCCCCTTGTCCTTCATTTTCAAAGAAGAATATGACATCAGGGAAATGATGCCATGACAAACACATGAACTGGATTTGAGTGAGGGAGATGCCTTACTTTCTTTTCCAGAGGCATCAGGTTCAGTGATTAGATATGAATCAGGACAACTGGAAATGGTCCAGGATATGAGGCAATTATGGTTAAGTGACTTGCCTAAGGTCACACAGCTAGTAAGTGTCTGAGACTGGATTTGAACTCTTGTCTTCCTGACTCCAAGGTCAGTGCTCTATCTGCTATGTCACCTAATTGTCCTCAGAGACACAGAGATATTTGAAAAAAAAGAGAACCACAAAGAAGTCAAGAATGATTTGTACCATTAGATTTGACTGTTAAAAGAACCTTAGTCATTTTGGAAATAGTAGTTTTGGTTGAAAGATGAAGTCAGAAACTTTATAATGGAGTGAGAGGAAAAGAAATGAAAACCCTGGATTGATAACAATCTCAAGGAGTTCAGTCATGAAAGGGATATATGAGGATATGAGATATATGAGGAAGTAGTCAATGATGCTAAATTCATTAATTGTGGGATTTTTAAAGATGGTAGAGATATAGAATGTTGTAGGCACTATGAAAACAGCCAGTAGACAGGAAGAGTTTGAAGATAAGAGAGAGAGTGAAGATGATAAAAAAGGAAATCAACTGGAGAACTCTGGATGAGAAAGAATTGCCTTTACATTTTGCAAGAGTTCATGTGAGACAGGGGAAAGAAGATAGTGCCTGGAAAAATAAGAAGGAGAAAGAAAAAAATTTCAGTAATCTCAATTTTTTCTGTGAATATGAGGCAATATTCTCAGGGGAAGGCTTTGGGGAGGAGATGTCTTTGAAGGTTTGGGGAGGGACTCTGAACCTTGGAAGCTAATACATTCAGCAATATGTTAAGTGGATAAGGGATTCACAAAAAAAGGGACATAAGTTAAACTAATTTGTCAAGGAGTAACAAAAGCCATTGTAGAGGTTTTATGATTTATGTACCCTTGGAAGACCAGGTGTTTCATCCAGAGAGTGGTAATCCACTGTAATTGAGAACAATTAATGAAAAAAATGAATATTGCAATGTGAGGGTGGACTAAATTATAATGATGATTTTAGGACATATGAATTGACCAAATCTGGATCAGATACTCATCAATTTCCATATCACCTGACAAAAGGAAAAAAAATCAACATTTTCCCAGAACTATCCAAGCAAACACTATGAGTTGAAATATGCCATTAGCCCAAACTTAGAATTTCTTTTACTGTCTTTGATTAAATTTCAGTCATCCTGGTTGGGTAAATCTTTTAGAAAGATTTCCCACACTGGTTGTTTTCTGGATGAGGAAGTAGAAAAGGAGAAATCTTTTAGTTTTCATGGTATAATTTAGCTATTAATTTGAGAGAAATAATAATTTCTCATAGGAGGTAGAGATTACAGGGGAGGCTAGGTGGTGCAATGGATAGAGCACTGGCCCTGGAGTCAGGAGTATCTGAGTTCAAATCCAGCCTCAGACACTTAATAATTACCTAGTTGTGTGACCTTGGGCAAGCCACTTAATCCCATTGCCTTGCCAAAAAAAACCCCTAAAAAAAAGGAGGTAGAGATTATGGTACAACTGAGGAACAGGGTTTGAGATTTCAAGGAAGAATTGAGGTAGAATGACAATAGACTGTGAACAGAGAAGGGAATTTCAGAATTCGTGAACATGAAAGCAGAGCATTTGTGGGTGATGACAAAATCTAGAGTATGTAGGGATGTGAGGGAAATGGTAGAATAAATCAAGTGAAATGATTAAATTGATCAAAAATGTGGTTAAGGTGCTAAAGGAAATATCAGTATGTATTTGTAAATCACCTTAGTCAAGAGTTGGGGAAGAGGGAAAGAATATGAACCAAGCATGTGATAGAAGACTAGTGTATTGGAGTTTGGCAGACAGCGGTTATTATGATTTTGATTTAGTGATAAATATGGACTGAGTAACACTCAAAGAAGGAGAAGAAACTGAATAATGTTGGTAAAGGGAATATTTGGAAGTATCAGATGGGGAGCAAGGGGTATTCCAACTCTTCTTCATCAACCAATGACCAGGGAAATGACTGAAAGTACTGCATCATTGAAAAAATTTACTAGAAACTGTCATAAAGAGGGATCCTGGTCTTAGTGAAATACAAATGAAGAAAATCTGTTACCAATGAAGTAGAGATTCCAGAAAGCACAGTGGAAGGGGTGGAAAGATTTATAGTGAGACAATGGAAGGGAGGAGGCTAAGGGAAATGGGAATAAATAAGAAACTAAGAAAAGGGCTTCAATGTTGGTCTCAGATGTATCAGAATCACTGAGAAGAAAAGGGTATGATTAGAAGAAGACTGTTAATCATTACAGAAAAGGTTCAGGTAGATTTTCATTCTCCAGAGGTGGTGGAGTCTGCTCAGGAACTTGGGAAATTCAGACAAGAGCCAGAGTGTGGATGGATGAGGAAAGGTAGAGACTTACTTGAACTATCCCTAAATCCCTCCAAATACCTTTAGGAAATGAATCTAAACAAATTCCAGAGTAGAAGAAATATAAAAAAGGCAGAGGAAACAATTTTTTCCAACCCAAGATAGCTTAGAAGATCAGAAAAAAAGGTCTGTGTCCCAGGGATAGAGAGGGATAGAAAACATGGACCAACAGAGGCAGCACCAGCACAGGCCCAGGCCCTGTGAACCAGGAGTAGGCCTTGGGAGTTACTAATATAGTAGCAGTGGCAGCAATTAATTCTGGAGCTCTCAGCCGTCAGATAGTAAGGGAGTTGAACAACTGGTCAGAAGGAGATTACAGGGGTCTCATTGCTAGCACTGAGGCAGGAGTCTGTTGCTTGGTCCCTACTTGCATTTGTGTCATACTACTGAATGAGTCTCAGGAAAAGCAGTAGCACTCCAGAGCTTCTAATCCCAATGGAACAGAGATCCTCCTTACATTCCACGACAGAAAAACGTGATTTTTTTGTTGACAAAAAAAGCAAACTGCTGAGGATTTTGCATTTGATACATGTTGTCTATCCAGCTGAACACAAACCAGGAGAGTAGTAAATACACCTCTCCTTAGATCATAACAACTTGAAAGAACTGAAAACATAGAGAAGTATGTCTGAAAACAGATGCATAAAGCAGATACACAAAAAGAAACTTGGAACAATGTACTCTCCACTCTGGAAGCAGAGACCTACTTTAAAAAAAAAAGAGCTAAATGTCAGTTTAATAGGTTGGGAAATAAGCAAATAATAGGAAAAAAATCCTGGACCTAATGGTGACGAGGAAGATTAAAATACAGACAGAAGAAGGTAATGAAGTCAAATCTACATCCAAAGCCTCCAAAAAAAATATGGAATGGTCTCAGAGTGTGGAAGAGCTCAAAAAGATTTTGAAACTCAAATAAGAGAAGTAGAGGAAAATTTGGGAAGAGACAGGAGAGTGATGTAAGAAAAGCATGAAAAATGAGTCAACATCTTGATAGAGCAGACACAAAAAAATTACTGAAGAAGGTAACACCTTAAATGCTGCCTCCTCCCAGGGTTCCATTGGCAAGTTCCCAAGACAGGCCACTGAGCACGGGAGTCAAAGTATTTGAATGGACATTTGGCGGTGATGCCATGGGGACAGGGCCTAGCCATGGCAACTTGGTTTGTTGATGTACCTCAGGGTCATGAGGGGCAGTGCCCAGGGCTGTTCAAGCAGGAAGAATCAAAGGTTTGGATGCCTCAGGGAATTGGAACACATGCCTTGACATTCAGCTGAACATCTAAAATTAGGCATTCACCTGCTAAGGGAACAGTTTCAGTTCTTCTTGACACTTATTGGATAGAACTTGCAAGTTCAAATATTCAGAAACAGAATATATCAACATACAATAATGGCATCATGCTTGTATAAATTCTTTGTGAGGCAGACCTTGGAAAATATTACCTTTATTTTGCTACCTTTCGCCTTCAGGAAATAAATGAATTAGGTTATGCCACAATAAAAGACCACTTCAAATTGGGAGTTCACAACATGAATGTCCATATGCATCTCTTCCAACTCCTTAAAATCATTCAAATCATGCAGGAAAAAGATAAAACCACTAACAGCACCCAGCAAGATCTTCCAACTAGTAACCCCCATGTCCATCCTCATGGAACCAGATCAAAGTAAATTGAGCTTTGATATTTCTGTTGACAAAAAGACCAAACTTCTGAGGATTTTGCATTTGCATGCATTTTGCATATTGTCTGTTGGATTTCTATGGAGCACAACACAAACCCAATTTAGTAGATATGGTGGAGCATATTTTGCCAGATGATATCCAGTATAGTAAAAAGCCAAGAACTCCCAAGGCCATAGATGTTGATATGGGTGTACAAACAGAAACAAACAATGTAAGCATTGTTTTCATCAAATAATAGTCTTCATTTTTGGGAGAAATTGAAGTTCCTACCGTACAAAGAGTCATTCATATTTCTGGATATAATTATGGAGCCTCTCATTCTTATGCCAGAGAGACTATCTCAGAGAAGGATAAGTTTGGATTGAAACTGAGAAAATCGGATTATGCATATGGAAACACCTTTTAGGTATGAGGGAATAAAGGCACAAAGATATTACTATTATTAATATAGAAGATAAAGAAATTTTACTTGTCAATGAAAAGAAAGAAACAGTTGATCTTACCCAACATTTTCTACAGCATATGTTTTATTTTGATGAAGTCTTTGGTGAGACAATCAACTACTCATCCACTGAAACAGCATATTTTTAAAGGAGGAAATGCTACTTGCTTTAAAGACTCATCAAAATCCAGAACACTATGCTCTCACTGTTGAAGACACCCAAACCAGACAAATAGAGATCTTTCTGTGTGTATTTGTTTTTACAAGATCCACTATGGACAACTTTATGATCTTATAAATGGAAGGAAAAGACTTTTTTGCAAGAGAAGATAGTAAAATGTTGTCCAGATAGTGGGATTACAGGAGCTTCCAGTGGACATGAATCTCCTTTTAGAGTAATCTCTGCAGATTGAGTTGCTACTGAATGGCTCAGTTGGAAAATTCTTATGTCTTTGGAGGATTCAAAAGACTCTGAGGGGAAAACAAAACAAAACTTCAAATGGATGGAAGAATTTCAACATAGACAGTTTCCAGAGAAATAGCTATCAGAAATGAGGAAAAGGTCAAAGAAGGATTCATTGTCTGATATTATCATTCCCTCTACACCCTCGCTGAATCCTAATTTTTTCTTATTGGCCAGGAACTTTTACTGGATAGTACATTCTCTATAATTTTGATGGAAGTCTTCATATGAGAAGAATAAACTTCCACTGAGGAATCTTTGCTAGACTAAAAGTTATAACAGTGAGAACAGTATGAACACTTATTCAAGATTTACTCAAGGATTTTCTATAATTTATTTTTCTTGGTAAGTAGGTGTGGCCTTTATTGTTCTAGAACATCTTTCCTATAAGGAGGCATAAGGATATCTTTTATGATTTATAGTGAAGTTGTACTTTGGAGAGGATATTACTATTGACTAATAGCCATTCCCCAATAGATGAATGATCAAAGAATATGAACAGACAACTCTCAAAAGAACTGCTAAGTATTCATAATCATATGAAAAATGCTTAAAATCATTAAAATATGAGAAATGCAAATAAAAATTCCCTACAGATTGGCAAAAATAAGAAAAAATGGCAACAGGTTATGTTGGTGGCATTTGTGAAAAGAAAGATGAAACTGTGAAATGGTATAACCATTTTCAAAGCAATTTAGAATTATTCAACTAAAGTGACTAAAGTATCCTTACCCTCTGAACCAGAAACTCTTTTGTGGGACTTGTAACTTATTAATTCTGTACCCAAGGAAGTCATATATGAGGAAAAAGCTCCCATATATTTCAAATTATTTATAGGAGCATTATTTTGTGTTACCTGACAACTGGAAACAAAGTGGATGCCCATCAGTTGAAGAATGAATGTAATGGAATATCATTGTATATGTATTTAAATGAACTGATGCAGAGTAGAGTAAGCAGAGCTAAGAAAACAATATGCATAGCAATTACAGCAATGTCACAAAAAATAAAAAAATAAAAATGCCAAAGATCAAGTGAGACTAGAATGAAGAGTTATGAGAAGACAACTTCAACCTACCAGTGCTCAAGGATTAAATATTTCATATGTTATTGAACTTTTTCAATGTATTGATCAGTTGTACTGCCTTTTTTTTCCTTTCGAAAAAACAATTTTATCATTTGGGAGAATACATGGGATACTCTAGTGATGTAAGAAACAGAAAATGTTAAAAAAAATTTAAAAAAAGAAAATAACACCCCCAAAAGTAGAATTGGCCAAATGGAATAGGAGGTGCAAAAGCTCAATAAATCCTTAAAATTTGAATTGAGCAATATGAAGTTGATGACTTCATGAGAAATCAATAAACAATAAAATAAAACCAAAAGAATGAAAATAAAGAAGACAGTATGAAATGTCTTATTAGAAAAACTACTGACCTGGAGAAATGATTTAAGACTTATTGGAGGGGCAGCTAGGTGGCACTGTGGATAGAGCACCTTACCTGAAGTCAGGAGGACCTGAGTTCAAATCCAGCCTCAGACACTTAATTGCCTAGCTGTGTGACCTTGGGCAAGTCACTTGCCTTAAATAAATAAAAATTAAAAAAATATTTATTGGACTACCTGAAAGTCATGATTAAAAAGAGAGTAGATATCATCTTTCAAGAAATTATTCAGGAAAACTGCCCTGATATTCTAGAACCGGAGGGTAAGAAAAATTGAAATAATCTACAAGATTTCTGAAAGAGAAACCAAAATGGAAATTCCCAGAAATATTCTATCCAAATTCCAGAGTTCCCAGGTCAAGGAGAAAATGTTGGAAGCAACCAGAAAGAAACAATTGATGACTTGTGGAAGCACAGTCAGCATAACACAAGAGTTAGTGGTTTCTACATTTTGATCATAGGGTTTATTCTGAAGGGCAAAGGAGCTAGAATTGCAATTAAGAATAACCTACCTAGCAAAATAGAAATATTTTGAATAAAGTTGAATAGAAAATTTTACCTTCAAAGATAGGACTCAAGAGAAGCATAAAAATTATAACTAGAAAAGCAAAGTTATAAAGGACTTAATGAGGTTAAATTGTTTACGTTCCTCCATGAAAAGATGATTCTTTTGAGTTAAGATAGAACTTTCTCATTATTCGGGCAGTTAAAGCAAGTATGTATGTGTATATATATATGTATATATATATATGTACACATATATATATATATACACACATATATACACATATATACAGAAAGCCCAGGTGTGAGTTGAATATGGAAGGATGATATAAAATAATAAAATGAAGAAGGAGAGAGGATATACTGAGAGGAAGGGAAAGGGAGAGGTAGAATGGGGCAAATTGCTTCAAATAAAAGGGACAACAAAAAAATTTTAAAGTGAAGGGGAAGTGAGGGGAATGAAGGGGATTGAATGAACTTTACTCTCATCAGAATTGGCTCAAAGAGATACTAATTGAATATAGGAATCTTTCTTACCCTACAGAAGTATAGGCAGGGAAAGACATTAAAGAAGGGGGTGGTGATAGAATTGAGGACAGACTAGCCTCAGACATAACTTGGCAAGTTCCTTGATCTGTTTCCAAATTGCAAAATAGGGATAATAATAGTGTTTACTGCCCAGGATTATTGTTAGGAAGAAATGTATAATGCTTATAAAGCAAGCACTTAGTGGGTACAAATTAAATTCTTGTTTCTCTCCTATTTATCATGCTCCCCAGAAGGAAGGAATTTGACATTTGAAGGAATGGATTTCCTCTTCTTTCAATGGTAACCCCAAGGCAAAATAGCTACTAGAAGAATTATTGTCAAGAGATTAGTGTCTCTCTGAGTGGGAACACTTTGTTGCTAACTTGGAGGGAAAACTGAACCAACAGTTGGAAATAGTGGAGCATAGAAAGAGTGGGCAGCTTTCAGAGATCTGGTGTACAGCACTGCATTTGTTCATTTGAGCCAGAACACTTGCAAACATCAAGACTGTTTTGATGAAAATGATAGGAAGTACAGAAATTGCTAAATGAAAGATGAGAACTGCTCAGGGTTTACCAGCATAATAGTTCATCCATTTCTAAGAAAGCAGTATTTAATTCCATCAAAAGTAAAGTACAAGTGAAGCTTAGAGAGATGCAGGACTCTTGGTTCAGTAAGGAGAAAGTTGAAATTCAGTTTTATGCAGACAGTAACAAACCAAAATGCTTTTATGATTCTCCGAAGGCTATTTGTGTGCCAAAGATCTATGGTGCATCTCAACAGTGCTAATGGATTCACATTAATTAACAATAGGGATAATCCTAGAGAGATGGGCTGAATATTTCCATAGGGTCCTTAACAGACCATCATCAATCAATGCAGAAACCTATGACCATTTACCTCAAGTTGAAATCAATCAGTCCCTATTTGAAGTTCCAACTGAGGAAGAGGTTTTGAATGAGATTAATCTCCTTTCAAGTGACAAAACACCTGGTGCTGATTCTATTCTATATAGCTGAGATCTATAAGGTGGGGAGTCCATTGCTCCTTCAAAAACTGACTGAAATTTTCCAGGTTATATAGCCTGAAGAGGTTATCCCCCAAGAATTCAAGGATGCCTCTATTGTCCATCTTTATAAAGGTAAAAGATTGTCCTGTGACAATCACAGGGGTATTTCTCTTTTAGTCAGTGTTGGCCAGAGTCCTTCTCAATAGGCTGATCATTCACTTGGAATATGGTCATGTCCCTGAGAGCCAGTGTGGCTTCAGAAATAGAGGAATGGTAGATATGGTGTTTGCTGCCCGACAACTCCAGGAAAATGTCAGGAACAGAACAGAGATCTGTATACAACATTTGGGTTGGTCATGTTAGAATGCCAGAGATACATTTGCCAAAAAGACTATTCTATGGAGAACTCACACAGGACAAGCAATCACAGGGGAGTCAGAACAAGTGATACTGGTACACCCTAAGGATCTCTCTTAAGAACTTGAATTGATAGTGCAGCATGGGAGACACTGACACAGACTATCCAATATGGTGTGCACTCATCAGTGAGGGTGCTGTGCTATATGACAAGGGCAAAACTGAAGCAGCTCAAAGAAAATGTGACATAAACAAGTTTATAATATCAACCCCAGTTGTTCACAAGGGCTATTTGTGTCAGACCTGTGGTAGAGCATTCTAATCTTGTATTGGGTTGATTGGCCACAGTCAGACACAGTGTAATTTGTCTCAAACATAGTGATGTCATTTTGGTCTTTTTCAATAACAAAGGACAAGATCCAACCAAATTAACTAGAGAGACCAGACAGATGTCATACAATGGAATGGCACCTTCTTTCATCCACACAAAGACTAGTGGAGTGGCATCTTCTCCCTTTATCTCAAAGGCAAGAACCTGATTTCTTTTGGAATTACCTTCTTCCTTATCTAAAAGAGGCTATAAACCAAGAAGCAATATAGTGTGACATAATCAGAAGAGCTTAAATATCACTGCATGTGTGATCCTTTTTATAATACACTCAATTATCATTATACATCCTTTATGAAAATGATCTAAATATAAATTATATTGCTTTGTATCTCCAAGTTCCAAAAATAGTTCTAGGTGTAAGAGGGGATAGAGGACTAGCCTTGGACTCAGAAAAATTGGGATTCTAGTATTGCTCTGATACATTTTACTCATTTAACAGAGACATTTAACTTCTCAATATGTAAATCTATAAATCAAAGAAGTTATTCATCTATATTAATAGAGGTAATTTCTATATCAAGACTTCATTGCACTTTTGAAATCATATCTCCAGAAAAAAGAAAGAAAAATAATTACTTTTGTATATCTAGAGTATAACTAGCTATTCTTCTTCTTCTCCTCCTCCTCCTCCTCCTCCTCTTCTTTCTCCTTCTTTTCCTCCTCCTCCTCCTCCTCCTCCTCCTTCTCCTTCTCCTTCTCCTCCTTCTTCTTCTCTTTCTCCTTCTCCTTCTTCCTTCTCCTTCTCCTTCTTCCTTCTCCTTCTCCTTCTCCTCCTCCTTCTCCTTCTCCTCCTCCTCCTCCTTCTCCTCCTCCTCCTCTTCCTCCTCCTCCTCCTCCTCCTCCTCCTCCTCCTCCTCCTCCTCCTCCTCCTCCTCCTCCTCCTCCTCCTCCTCCTCCTCCTTCTACAAGGCAGTGTATTAAGTGACTTGCCCAGGGTCACACAGCTAGGTACTTATTGTATGTCTGAGACCACATTTGAACTCAGGTCCTCCTGACTCCAGGACCAGTGTTCTATCCACTGTGCCACCTAGCTGCCCTATAACTAGTTATTCTTGACAACTATTTTTGCTTATTTTTATTTAACTTCTTTATATTAATTTCATACATACTTATTCATACTTTCTCCTTCAATTAATATATGTTTATGGAAAGTAGAACTTTTATTCTTTGTACTTACACATTATGCCATGAATATAGCATATATATATATGTATATATAGTGTGTATAGAACTATTTTTAATGTTGCTGTTTCATGTATATATATATATATATATTATTCTTTCAAATATTATTTTTGAGGTAAGGTCTATATTTAAGAAATTTATATGTTAAGATAAATAAAATTTATAGTAATTGTCTTGTATTTGTATAAGTTTAATAGTTTCAAAGTGTTTTCAATGTTATATAATTTTTATAATAATCAAGTTATTGCACTTTCTGTAGTAATATTGGAATGTTTGGAAGTTTAGCTGGAGAAATGGCCTCAGTGTCTGGTATCTGTTCTTACCAGGTGATCTTCAGAATCTTCCTAAGACAATTTAAATGTAAACGATTCAGTTTCCTGACATGGCACTGGTACATTTTCCAGGTTTCACAGGCACATAGCAATGATGTCAGCACAATGGCTCTGTAGATCTTCAGTTTGATGACCAGTCTAATACTCTTCTCTCCTACACTTTCTTTTGGAGCCTCCCAAATACAAAACTCCTAGCAATGTATGTGTCAATCTCATTGTCCCTGGAAAGAACAACCAAATTTTGACATAATTTTTCATAAACCCTCATGACTGTGACAGTATCAAAGGCCTTCAGATCGACAAATGTTGTATACAGACCTCTGTTCTGTTCCTGTCTTTTTCCTGGAGTTGTCGGGCAGCAAACACCATATCTACTGTTCCTCTATTTCTGAAACCACACTGGTTCCCAGGGAGATGACCATATTCCAAGTGAATGATCAGCCTATTGAGAAGGACTCTGGCAAGAATCTTGCCAACATTGACTAAAAGAGAAATACCCCATATAAATATGTCAAAATTGGGAGGCAGCTGGTGGTGCAGTATGTACAGTACTGGCCCTGGAGTCAGGAGGACTTGAGTTCAAATCTGGTCTCAGTCACATAATAATTACCTAGCTGTGTGACCTTGGGCAATTCACTTAAGCCCACTGCCTTGTAAAAACTAAAATAAATAAATACATAAATAACAATGTCAAAATTGACACTACAATAAAAGGTTTTCCACCACCCAATAGAAAACATTGGAAAAAATCATAAGAAATACTTATTAGAATATCAGAATATAAGTAATTTAGATACAAAATAGGAATATAAACAATTGAATAACTTTTACTCAGCAGAAGGCAAAGGCAGGAATAGAACATCATAGATCACCCATAAATCTATTTTACCATCTCTCACAAATGAATCTTTGGGGAGAATGGTACACAATTACATAGAAATCTAGCAAAGAGCTACATGAGTGATGAAACTCTGGAATGCAGGTTTTTAGGTATGTACTATAGGAAAGTGTCTCTGCTGGTTTCTTCCCTTTTGGTCTTTATCTCCTGCTGGGCAAAGATATTCTTCTGCTATCAAGTAAATATAGCATTAACAAATTATTTTCCCTCGTAACCAATCTTAATAGTACTCTGATAAACCTCACTGGCTATATAGTTACTGCCACTGTGAAAAACTCTTAACAGTATTCTGGAAAAAAGTGTTAGGTGATTTCATTGACAAGCAGTTCCATTAAGTCAGAGAAATGCAAAGGATTGCAGATCTGCAATAACAGGATATTTTACTTTATTCTATCACCATCTTATAGCTTAATGGATTATAACAAATCAGATACAAAGTTTTCCTTTTTCTATCTTCTTAATATAGGCAATCTTGGACTGTAGATGACACTGAAAATTTTCGCATAGAGGCAAGGACTTTATTCTCTTCTGATAGATACATAAAATAAGGAGTCATTGGAGCATATTGAGCTGTCCTTAATGAAATCAAGTGACCTCACCCAAATAATCTTCATCTTTCAAGGACTGAAAACAATTAGCAAATGTCATCACTGAGTCATTTATCAGTGATATCTAAAGGACTGTGGAGAAGGGGAGAAGTACCAGTGAATTGGAAGAGGAAAAAAAATCCTGATTTTATTAAAAAAGAAGGAGAAAAGAATCTATAAATTATAACCTGGTGAATTTGGCTTTGACATTAAAATTTTAGAATGTATCTAGGGAACATCATGTAGATTCATGAACATTATTCAGGAAAAAGATACTAATAACATAAAGACAATGCTTATGTCATGCATGAATCATTTTATTTCCTTTTTTGGTCAGAATTGCTAAACTGGAGACAGAGTAATGCTTTCAATATCACATATTTGATAAATTATATATGTTGTTTTTGTGTAAGAAGTGGAAAAATAACAATATAATTAGATTGATTTGGAAATGCTTATATAACTGGACTCAAACCACAGTACTTAATTTTGCAATATTATTTTAGCAGGAGCTATGCAGGAGAGTGACTTGACATATTCCAAAACATATTTTATTAATGACTTGCATGAATGTATATAGACATGCTGATAAAAGTTTCAGATGACATAAAACTCAGATGGATAATTTTTTAAAAAAGTATTTTACATTTGATCATGGAGATAATTGAGAAAAAACTATAGTTTATTGAATGGGAGTAATCAGACATATGCCTTAGGTTAGAGTAGGGTATGGAAAATCTTGAAGCAGATTGTGAGGTAGTAAAAATAGCATTATCTCCACTATAGATGAGAAATCAGGATCAGGTAGGTTAAAGACATGCTGTGAAACACAGCTAGCAAGAGTCAGGATAGAATTCAAGTTGTCCCAACTCCAAGTTTAGGTTAGTTTTCTCTAAATCACACTATCTCTCCTTAGGGAGAGAAAAAATCACATTAAATGAACCTTCAAAATGTGGGAAGGGTTTTTCCCTTTGGTCAATGATTTTTTTTTCAATGCAATATGAAGGTAGTTTTCAATATTCATTTTTGTAATATTATCTCCATTTCTCCCCTCCTAGCCTTCTCTTCAAGACAGAAAGCAATCTGATATAGGCTCTACGTGCAAAATCTTGTTATACACATTTCCATATTAATTGTAAACTGAAAAAAAAGAATCAGAATAAAAGTAAAAGCAATGAGAAAAAAATTAAAAAGTAAAAATAATGTGCTTTTATTTGTATTGAGATTCCATGTGCATAGTTGTTTTCATCACAAGTCTTTTAAGATTGTCTTTGATCACCGTACTTCTGAGAAGAGCTAAATCTATCATCATTGATTATCATGTAATGTTGCTATTAGTGTGTACAATGCTCTCCTGGTTCTGCTGACTTCACTCAGCATCAACTCATGTAAGATTTTTCTGGAATCTACTTGCTCAACATTTTTTAATAGAATAATAACGTTCCAATATGCAACTTATGCAGTCATCCCCCAATTGTTAGGCATCACTTCAATTTCCACCTCAAGCACAAAAATTCCTGCTAAAAATATTCCTTTTGGACATATAGACAATTTTATTGCCTTTTGGGCATAGTTTCAAATTGTTCTCCAGAATGGTTGGATCAATTCACAACTCTACTAAAAATGCTTAGGTGTCCGAGTTTTTCCACATTATCTCCAACATTGATCACTTTCCTTTTTTTCATATTAGCCCATCTGATATTTACCTCAGGGCAATTTTTCCCATAAGACTATAGATATATTTAATTTCTTCATTTGAAAACTGCCTATCATAACCTTGGTGAATGACTTCTAAATTTGTCCCATATCTCTCTATATTTTAAAAGATGAGACCTTTATCAGAAATGTTGGCTATAAGCATCATTTCCCAGCTTTCTGCTTTCCCTCCTTGGATGCAGTTTATAATTTGCATTTTATAATATTCTCCGTCTCTGTTTTGTCATAAATTCTCCCCTTCTCCTTAGATCTGACAGATAAACTATTCTTTCTTTTCCTAATTGGCTTGTGGTATCCCCTTTATGTCTAAATCATGCACCCATTTTGAATTTATCTTGGTATAGAATAAGAAATGTTGATCCATGCCTAGTATCTACCATACTATTTTCCAGTTATTTCAGTAGTTATTGTCAAATAGTGGATTTTTATGTCAAAAAAACTAGCTCCTACATATCATTTTAAGGAGAACTTCATTTATTCTTATGTTTTTTAGCAGTTTTAATTGAAATGGGAGCTATATCTTGTCAAAAACCATTTCAGCATCTATTGCGATATTATGTGTTTCTATGCTTTATTATTGAAATGGGCAATTATGCTGATTGTGGTTCTAATATTGTACTAGCCTTGCATTTCTGGTAGAAATGCCTCCTGGTCATAGTGTATTATCCTGGTGGTAAATTGCTGTAGTCACTTTACTAATATTTTATTTAAAGTTTTTGCATCCATAGTCATTATGGTAATTGATTTATAATTTTTGTTCTTGCTTTTAGCTCTTTCTAATTTAGGTATCAGCAGCATATTGGTATCATAAAAAGAATTTGGGAGGACTTCCTTCAACTATTTTTCCAAATACCTTATATATAATATTGGAATTAATTATTCTTAAATATTTGGTAGAATTCACTTGTAAATTCATCTCACCCTGAAGATTTTTTCTTAGGGACTTTCTTTATGACTTGTTCAATTTATTTTTTCTAAAATGGGGATTATTTAAGTATTTTATTTCCTCTTCTGTTAATCTAGGTAATTTATATTTTTGTCAATATTCCTCCATTTCATATAGATTGCTAGATTTATTGGCAGACAGTGGAATAGTTCCAAATTAGTGCTTTAATATCCACTTCATTTGTGGTGACTTCACCCTTTTCATTATTGATACTGGTAATTTGGTTTTTTTTCATAAAAGCAACAGTATTATTTATTAATTCAATATTTTAATATTTTCAATTTTATTAATTTCTCCTTTGATTTTCAGAATTTCTAATTTGGTATTTAATTGGGGATTTTTGGTTTGTTCTTTCTCTAATTTTTTTTAGTTGCATGCCCATTGACCTCCTCTTTCTCTATTTTATTCATGTAAGCATTCAGAGATATAAAATTTTCCCTAAGAACTTCTTTGGCTGCATCTCATAGGTTTTGGATTATTATTTCATTTTATCATCTTTTTTGATGAATATTTTGAATATTTCTATTGTTTATTGTTTGACCCATTCATTCTTTAACATTAGGTTTAGTTTTCAATAATTTTTTAGCACCTTATGATCTAAGAAAGATATATTTAGCATTTCTGTTTTTTTTCATTTGATTGGGTTGTTTTTATGCTTTTTACATGGTCAGTTTTTGTGTAGGTGCTATGTATATTCATTTCTACCACCCCCTTAAATTCATTTTGTTTAATTAGTGACTAGATTTATCTAATTCTGACAGAGGGTGGTTGAGGTCACCTAATTCTGTAATTTTGCTGTTTGGATGTTATATCACTTGGTAAATTTGTGTTTAGTATGGATATCACTTCAAGAGAATAGATAATGAAGTAATATCAATGCAAAATTTGCATATATACACATACACACACATATCTGAATATATTTATATCAAGATGTAGTCTCCTTCCTTTTCTCTTAGATACACTGAGAATATTAGATTCATTTTTGCCTTTGAGATATCTGAGATCAGGATTGTTACTCTTTTTTTTAACTTCAGCTGAAGCACAAAATTTGCCTTAGTCTATTATATTTACTTTTTGTGTATCTATATGTTTCAAATGTGTTTCTTATAAACAACATCTTACATGATTCTGATCTATTCTGCATTCACTTCCATTCACAGTAATGAACATTAACTTTATATTCCCTCCCTTCTATTTTTTCCTGTTTATACTTCTTTCTCACATTTCACTCTATCCCTCCACACCAGTATTTTGCTTTTTCCCCCACTTCTCTCAATCTTCCCTCCCTTGTCAGTTCCCTCCTTTATTCTTTCCCCTTTCCCCTTTAACTTCTGCCCTCCCTTCTGCTTTTCCTTCTATCATCCCCTCCTGCCCTCTTCTTTCCTCTCTTTCCTCCTTCTATGTAGGTTGAGATAAATTTTAAACCCAATTGAAAGTGTATGTTATTGTCCAATTGATAAATGATCAATATATCAATGAAATCTATTTAAATATTTTTAAAAGTGTCCTGCCTAAGTATTGATGGGAAAAAATGTGGTTTGAAACTATTGTGAGGTAGTACCTTTTAACTATTGGATTGGCTATTAGGACAGAAGGAGAAAATGACAAATGATGGAAGGAATGTAGGGAAATTGAGGCACTTTTGGAGGAATTGTGAAATGATTCAATAATTCTGTAGAGCAATATGGAACTTTGCCCAAAGGGCTATAAAACCATACCTACCTTTGGCCTAGGAGTACTAATGCTAGATCTTTATTGTAGAAGAGAGGAAATATAAGAAGAAAAGAATCTATAGGTATAGTGATATTTGTAGTAGCTCTCTTCTAGTGGTAGGGAACTGGAGATTGAGGGGATGCCCAGTGATTGGGAAGTGGTTGAACAAATTGTGGTATGTGACTGAGATGAAATCCTGTTGTTATGGGAAATGATGCATAGTATGCTCTCATTAAAAAAACTTACATGTGCAGATGCAATGGGAAATGTACCTTATATACATGGTAATAACAGTATTTAAGGATGTCAACTCTGAATGACCTACCTTTTGTCGGCAATGCTGTGACCCAGGAGAACTCCGAAGGACTTATGATAAAGAATGCTATACATCCCCCAAACAGGGCTGATATTGACTGAATTCAGACTGAAGCAAACTTTTCTTTTTCACTTCATTTTTCCCAAGGTTTTCCCTTTTTGTGGGAATGGTTATGTTTACTTTTACAACATGACTATTATATAAATGTTATTCCTGGCTACACATTTTTAACATTAACAAAGTTACTTACTTTCTCAGTGAGGGGAAGAGGGGTGGGAGCAAGGGAGAAAACTTGGATTGACAGGTTTTGGAGGTAAATGCTGAAATCTGCTTTGTATGAGTTGTGGGTAGGAATTTAAAATAAAGAAATCAAAAAGAAAAAATAAAAACAAACAAAAAAGGAAGTATATGTTATCCCATTTTGAGCCAAATTCATTAAAAGATTCAATCAATGCTCTCTTCCTTCTTTCACCCTACTGTAATAGATTATTTGCACCTCTTCATGTGATGTCATTTGCTTGATTTGTCTTCCCTTTTTTCTTTTCCTAGTACAATCCTCTTGTTTTTTCTAATATCTTCATATCAAAGCCAATTTAAACCCACATCCTCCAAGTATACACTTTCTGACTGTCTTAATAAAAATACCTAAGCTCAGAATTAAAACTTGATTGCTAAAAATAAAATAAGAAAAATTAAAAATAAATATGAGTAAATAGAAGAAAAATAACTAAACACTGCAAATCACTTTAGTATAAAAGAAGATATAAGTTGATATTGAGAAGAAGATAATGAAATAAAAAGGCACTTTACCCTAAAGACAAATGTCAAGTGATCACAAGCCCCAAAAGGAATCTTGGTAAAAATTTAAAAAGGAATTTAAAGTCAAATAATAGAGAATGAAGAAAAATTAGGAACAAATGAAAGCAATTTATTAAAATTATGAAAAGAACATTAACTAGTTGGAAAAGAGAAATAAAATCATAAGAAAAAAATAAAAAGGAATTGAAAAATAAAATCAGCAAAATGAGGAATGATTAGAAAACTATAAAAGTATTCTAAGAAATAAAAATGAAAAGAAAGTTATAAAATTAGAAAAGGAAATACAAAATTCTTTTTTAATCTTTATTTTTCATTATATTTTATTTTTTCCAAGCAAAGAGTTTTCACCATTCATTCTTTTGAAAACTTCTGAGTTTCACATTTTTTACAACCCTTCCTTCCCTTCCCCCTCCACAAGACAGTGAACAATCATGTAAAATCATGTTTAATATATTTCCATATCGTTCAAGAATCAGAACCAAGGGAAAAAACATGAGAAAGGGGGAAAAAAATAAAGAAGTCTTCAAAAATATGCATTATATGCTTCTGCTCTGAATTCAGACTCCAAATTTTTTTTTCTTTGAAAGTGGATTGCATTTTCCATAATAAGTTTCTAGGATCCTCTTTGATCACTGAACTGCTGAGAGGAAGTATGTGCATCATAACAATGCTTCTGTTAATGCTTATCATATTCTCCTGGTGTGCTTACATTACTCAGCATCAGCTCATGCAAATCTTTCCAAGCTTTTCTGAATTGTGGCTGCTCAAGTTTTCTTGCAGAACAACATATATACCATAACCTGTTCAGCCATTCCCAATTGAGGCACATCCCCTCAATTTCCAATTCTTCACCTAAATAAAAAGAACTGTGATAAATATTTTTGTTTATCTGGGTCTTTTACCACCCCCCTTTAATATTTCTTTGGAATAGAGGCTGAGGAATGGTATTTCTGGATCAAAGGATGTGCACAGTTTTATTGCCCTTTGAGCATGGTTTCAAATTATTCTCCAAAATTGGTTGGATCAATTCACAACTCCACCAATAGTGCACTAATATCCCAGTATTTCCATATCCTTTCCAACTTTGATTATTATCCTTTTTGTCATTTTAACCAATATGAGAGGAATGAAATGGCACCTCAGAATTATTTTAATTTGTATTTCTCTAATCAATAATGATATGGAGCACTTTGTTATATGTATTAATTTCTTCATCTGAAAATTGCCTGTTCATATTCTTTGACCATTTATCAGTTGGAGAATGACTTTTATTCTTATAAATTTGACTCAGTTCTCTATATATTTTAAAAATGAATACTTTCCCAGAAACACTATGTGTTTTAATCTTGGATGCATTAATTTTTATTTGTGCAAAAACTTTAATTTAATGTCAGAATTATCCATTTTGCAGGTCTCTATCTCCTGTTTGAACTTCCTTCTCCTCTCCATGGATCTGACAGATAGATTATTATTTGTTCTCCTAATTGGATCATGGTATCACCCTTTATGTCTAAATTCAGTGTCTATTTTAACATTATCTTGGAATAAGGTGTGAAATATTGGTCTGTGCTGAGCTTCTGCCATACTATTTTCCAGTTCTTCTGTAGTTTTTGCCAAATATTGAGTTCTTTTCCCAGGAGCTGGAATTCTTGGGTTTATCAAATAGTAGATTAATTTTGTAATATTCTATTTTTTATTTGCATTTAATCTATTCCATTGATCTAGGTCTTAGCCTGTACCAGAAAATTTTGATGACTGCTGTTTTATAATATAGTTTTAGATATGTTATAGCTATGCCACCTTATTTCTTTCCTTGGTATTCTTGATTTTCTTTTCTTTAGATGAATTTTGTTACTATTTTTTTCTAGCTCTGTAAAAAGTTTTTAGGCAGTAAAGGTACGCCATTGAATGAATAATTTAATTTAGGGAGAACTGTCATTTTGTTATACCAGCTTGGTCTGCCCATGAGCAACTGCCATTCTTCTCCTTCTTCTTCTTCTTCTTCTTCTTCTTCTTCTTCTTCTTCTTCTCTTCTTCTCCTCCTTCTTCTCCTTCTTCTCCTTCTTCTCCTTCTTCTCCTTCTTCTTCTCCTTCTTCTCCTCCTCCTCCTCCTCCTCCTCCTCCTCCTTCTTCTTCTTCTTCTCCTCCTTCTTCTCCTCCTTCTCCTTCTTCTTCTCCTTCTTCTTCTCCTCCTTCTTCTCCTTCTTCTTCTTCTTCTCCTTCTTCTTCTTCTTCTTCTCCTCCTCCTCCTCCTTCTTCTTCTTCTTCTTCTTCTCCTCCTTCTTCTCCTCCTTCTTCTCCTCCTCCTCCTCCTCCTCCTCCTCCTTCTTCTTCTTCTTCTTCTTCTTCTTCTTCTTCTCCTCCTCCTCCTCCTCCTTCTTCTCCTCCTCCTTCTTCTTTTCTTCTTCTTGTTCTTCTTTGTTCTTGTTCTTGTTCTTGTTCTTGTTCTTTCTTCTTCTCCTCCTATGCAAGGCAATGGGATTAACTGACTTGCCCAAGGTCCAACAGCTAGATAATTATTCAGTGTCTGAGTCTGGAGTTGAACTTGGTCCAGGGCAAGTGCTCTATTCACTATACCACCTAGTTGCCCCTTTTTCTCAATGTTTAGATATGACTTTATTTGTCTGAAAAAGAGTTTTATAATTTTTTCATATGGCTTTTGGGTTTGTCTTGGGAGGGATATTCTCAAGGCGTCTATGCTATTTTAAATGGAATTTCCTCTTTCTATTTCTTGCTGTTGGAACTAGTTGGTAATATAAAGAAATGTTTGTGATTTATGTGGATTATTTTATATTCTGCTATTTTGCTAATGTTAACTGTTTCAAGTAGTTTTTAAAAGTGGATTTTCTAGGGGTCCTTATATGTACATACCATCCTATCATCTGCAAAGAGAGAGAGAGTTTTGTTTCCTCATTGCATATTCTACTTCCTTCAATTTCTTTTTCTTCTGTTGCTAAAGCTAAAAATTCTAATACAATAAAGTATCAAAGTGGTGTTAAAGGGTATCCTTGTTTCACCCTTAGTCTAATTGAGAATGCTTCTAGCTCTTCCCTATTGAGTTAATGTTTGCAGATATTTCTTATCATTTTAAGAAAAAGTGCATTTATTCCTATGGTCTCTAGTTTTTTTTAATAGGTAAAAGAACTGTATTTTGTCAAATGCCTTTTTGTCATTTATTGAGATAATCATGTTTTCTGCTAGTTTTGTTATTGATGTGGTTAATTAAGCTTGTCTTCCTAATGCTGAACCATCCTTACATGCTTGGTATAAACCTACCTGATCATAATGTACTATCCAAGTGATAACTTGCTGTAATTACTTTGCTAAAGTTTATTTAAAATTTACCATTAATATTCATTAGGCAGATTGAGCTATAATTTTCTTTTCCTTTTTTGGCTCTTCTTGTTCTTCTTTAAATGTTTGGTAGATTCTAATCTGATATTCTTTAAGATGGAAATATATATTTCCTGTTCATAAGTTAGTCTCTTAACCTTTAACTAATAGTTGTAAAATGTCAGTCTGCTATGTAAGGCCTGTCTCCTACAATGTTGACTTTATCTGTGTCAATACTATCTGGTCCTCTCAATGTTAGCCTCACCTGATCAACAAACTTCAAGATAAGAGGTATCCTGGATGAGCATGGAGATTTGTAAACATTTACTCATCAGCATAAGTAGAATTCTTGTCAATAGGAATTTAAAGTAAATATTACAAGATTTGAGAGAATCATATTGTAAAGTAATATCATCTATGAGAAATCTCATTGGTTGGTTACCCAAAGTTTTATGACTCTTTGTTCATTTTGTTTAAAATGTCCCCCAAAATTTGTATCAGTTTTGGCATTTGCAAGGATGCCATCTATCCATGGGATTTGGTAAGATCCTAGAGAATTAAAACTTCATTTATAAACTGACTTTGTCATTTCATTTTTATCCTAAGGAAACTGTGGTTTAGCAGTAGAATTCACTTGTACATCTATCTTGCTCTGAAGACTTTTTTCTTAGAGTTCATTGAATTCTTCAATTTATTTTTTCTGAAATGAGGTTAAGTATTTTATTCCCCTTTCTGTTAATCAGTGCAGTTTACATTTTTGTTGAATTCATCCATTTCGCTGATACAGTTGTCAAAAAAGCCCTGAATCATGTTTTTAATTTGCTCCTCTTTAGTGGTGATTTCACCATTTTCATTTTTGATACTGGTAATTTAGTCTTTTTTCTATTTTTTTTGTAATAAGTCAAAATTAAGTTTTCTCTATTTTATTGTTTTTTCCCAGAAAATTTACTTTTAGTACCATTTATTAGTTCAATAGCTTCCTTGCATCCAATTTTATTAATTTCTCCTTTGAGTTTCAGAATTTCTAATTTTAGTGTTTATTTGGGCATATTTAATTTTTTCCTGGTTTTTTAAGTTGCATGTCCAATTCATTGATTTCCTCTTTTTTTTCTTATTATATGCATGTAAGCTTTTAGAGGTTAAAAATTTCCCCTAATAACTGCTTTGACTACTTACTACAAGTTTTGCTATGATGTCTTATCATTTTCATTGTCTTGGATGAAATTGTTGATTATTTCTATGCCTTCTTGCTTGATCCACTCATTTTTTAATTTTAGGTTGTTTACATTTCAATTAATTTTTAATTTGTCTTTCCTTGATACTTTATTACTTTTTATTGCACCATAAAATGAAAAGATGCATTTAGAATTTCTACTTTTCTGCATTTAATTGTGAGATTTTTATGTATAATATATGATCAATTTTTATAGGTGCCATGTACCACAAAGAAGAAGGTATATTCCTTTTTATGCCCATTCAATTTTCTTCAGAGGTTATTATATATAACTGCCTTTTTTTCACCATCTTGGCTCTACCCTTGAAGCAATTAAGAAAAAATAAAGAGAATCAATTGAATTTCCAAGTGAATAACCTGAGACCTTCAAAGAAAAATAGCTCCAATATTGCATAAATTGTTTTAAAAAAATAGAGTAACATGACATTGTACTAAATTCCTTCAACTAGAGAAATGAAGAGTTTCTACAGATACAGAGAAATGGAACAGAGAAATTTATAAATCGATGGTTCTAAAGTATAAAAGAATTAAAAAAATAGTTTAGTGAATGAAGTACCTCAACATATTATAGGTATTATATATATATGTATATATATATATATATATATATATGATAAAAAATAACAAAATTTATCTGGAAGAAATATAGAGTTAAGCCAATGTACATTTATTGACAATTATGTGCCAGGCATATTGGTAAACTCTGATACACATAAAAAGACAAAAATAGTACTTGCTCCTACAAAATGAACAAGCTAGTGGGAAGGATAATGGACAGATAAAATAAAAACAATTATGAAAAAACAAAACAGAAATAAAAATAGTTAAAAGTCTCAAAGGAAATATGTTTTTTAAAAATGACCTAGCGAGACTATTTCCATTCTACAAAGCAAAACTCATTAAACCTATTTTGAACTGATCAAAAAAGAAGAAAAATTATCAATGAAATAGATCAATAGTATTCAATACCTATAAGCAATACTTGTTTTACAATGTTCACCAATAACAAGGAGATAAGGACTCACTCTTTGAGGAGAAATCTGGGAAAACTAGAAAGCAGTATGGAAAAATAAAGCTTTAATCAACATATTGCATGATTTTCCAGAGTAAAATCCAAATATAAAATTAGATTAATATAAAACATCATATAAACAAATTTAAGGACTGAAAAAGATATCTTTTCCTGCCAGTTAGCTGTACTTTGAGGGGGGTAGCTAGGTGGCATGGTGGCTAGAGTACTGGCCTTGGAGTCAGAAGGATAAGGGTTCGAATGTAACCTCAGACACATGACATTTATTGTGTGACATTAGGCAAGTTACTTAACCCTGATTACCTCCTATCCTGGGGCATCTCTAGCCATTCTGATTCATATCTGGCCACAAGACCCAGATGGTTCTGAGGAGAAGGTGAGGCTAGTGACTTCTCACAGCACCCTACTCAAATCCAATTCATGTGCGGATCTTCTTCAAGAATGGACAAATATCATAATTGTAATTCTAATTAAAAATATTGTGGTATACAACAACACAGTAAAATTTGAGGTATTCCCATATTTGTCAATAGCTTTTGTGATGGAATGAATGCTTTAAGGAAGAAGTTTTTTCATTTACTAAATATGATTAATATAAACTCTCATTTCCATTGTAATGGAAATAAACATTCTTCATGATCAACATCATTATGTTCATCAATAGCCTTTCTGGTTTTTATGAAATTTAGACATAATTAGAGAAAGTACCAAATTATCAATATTATCTGACTGAAAAAAGATTTAGATAGTACATTTGAACTCTGAGGAATCCTTATCCCACCTTCTACTCATAACCAAAGAAGCAGGTTCTATCTATCTTTGATAGGTCTAGTTGTCATAGTAGTTTTACTTCCTCCTGACATACTACAATCTCCTATTCCATATTTTCCTTTTGATTAATGAACTATAAAATCTTCAAATTATATTTGTGGAGTATATTCTAAACCAGATAATTCAAATGTATTGTACTTGAAGATTGTGGAGGAAGAAATAAAATTTAGGAAAGGATAGAGAGAGAGAGGGAGAGAGAGAAACAGACAGAGATAAAGACAGAGACAAAGACAGAGAGCTAGAAACAGGGAAAGAAAAGCAGAGAGATAAACACATACAAAATGAGAGAGAACACATTAAATATATTAAAGATGTTGGTGATAAAGATAATTGCTTAGTCATGCCTCTAAATTCATGTTCAAATGCAGTTGGTTTTGATATTTAGAATATTGTTAGTAAAGAATTTTTATATTAACTGTAATTACAGAAATAAGAATTTGTAAGAAAGATGAATTCTTTAAACAGCTAACATGTAGCTAAAAATTCACATGAGTAACTAATAAAATTTGCATTTTGTGAGCTTTAACTTCCTTAGAGGGACTATTTCATTTACCTTCTAATATTTATTTTCCAATATTTAATACTGAAAGATTGTATTTGAGAAGAGGAAAAATAATAGGACTTAACATAAATGAAATCATCCATGAATAGTCTTGTTTACCTGTCCTATTTGTTGCAAAGTCAATCATTCTGAAGAGCAATTTGTACTTTATTAGTTTAAAAATGTCTTTTTGTGTCAAAAATTATTTTATCATCCACATAAATGTTGGCAGTAACCCAGAAATTGAATCTATGAATATAAAAAAAGTTGTATAAAATGGTAGAAAAGGATTTGTAATTATGAATTGAGCAATACAGCTTATACATCCTATAATAATGAGAATGTTGAGATTGACTGTTATTTCATATTATAAGAACACATAAACAGGGAAAATATATAATATATAAAACATAATTTTATATATAATTATATAATGCAATATATGAGTGTGCATACATATATGTCACATATACATGTGTGTGAATATACACATATTAGTTCAGTATTAGTTACACACATATTAGTTAGATATTTTTGACTTACTTGCTTTCTAATCCTTTCACCCACCTCTAGGAATATTCCCTTCAATTTTGCTTACATTGGCAGGTAAAATAGATTCTGAGTTATCTCACGAGTATAGCCTCTAACACAACCCCATCAATTCAATTCATAACAGCCAATAGACACATCTACCTCTTGGCAAGGGTGTTTGTTAAAATGGCACAGTGAAAATAGTAGATGTAAAATATTCCTTCTACTCCCAATAAACTCAAATACATTCCATAGTCATGAGAAGTGTTGCACAAATTCCAAGTTTAATGGTACTGAACTGATGTAGGGAACACATGGCCAAGGCAATTCAAAACTTCCTTATGGAGTACCCAGGAATCTCATTTTTTGGTATAGTATCTTTTTAGTAGATCACTTAACTTAAGTCCTAGAGACTGTCTCCTCTTTTCTCCAGTTCAAACTTCGATTAATAAATCAAAGAGCTTTTTAAAAAACTTTCTCACTATTTTTTCTGCTGTCAAGTGTCCTGTTCATGGAAGCTGCTTCCCCTAATGATTGAATGCCTCTGTCTTTGAAGACTCTGTGTTTCTTCTCCTTCAAGTACACCTTCAACTCTCTAGAAGCAAATTTCCAACTGTTAGCTGGGATATCTTGTACTGGTTAAATATCTCTTTTATTGTTAGACACCATAGTTTATGAAAGGGATAGAAGAGAAACCTCTCTCAAAATGATTCCCTCTCAGAATCCATTTTTTCCTCAACTACTAGCTTTTGCCATTCCTAGAATTCTAAACCTAAACTTTTTATTAGTCATTTTAAGAAAGATAAGGGTAATTGCTCATTGATCATCAATTGCATTGTTACCTTCAGATTCAGAAAGAGGAATTCATATATCCTAAAGGAATAGGAGGCAATAATGTGTTAGAATAATAATACCTCATTCTCTGTGATTTCATCCTGCCGCCGTATCAAATGAATTGGAAGTGCAGAAAGATACTTCATTTGTCTTTTCAATTTAAAGTGTATCCTGACTGGAAGTTAAAGGAATTTTTTCCTTTCTCAATTAAAAAAATGATCTCTGATATTCTCTAGAAAAGAGAAAAATAATTTTTATAACTGATTTTGAAACTATTTCTACTTGAGACAGTTTGATGGCACAATGGAATTCAAGTTTTGAAACCAAGAAGACCTGAGTTATATATAGTTTAGTTTAGTTATATGACCCTGGACAAGTTACTCAAGCCCCAGCTGTCTTAGTATTTTCAGATGCAAAATGACAATAAAAATAATGCAATAAGAGCTTAGAATAGTTCCTGCTACATAATGGATTCATTTTAAGTATTTCTTGCCTTATATTTTCTTATAATATTTTTTGTACTAGGAAATAATGTGTTCCAAAAGTTACTCATCTTTTGATCAAAATTTCAAAAATATTAATTTTCATATACTCTCATTTTAAAAAATCTAGAGTACAAAAACCAGAAAATGTCTCAAAATTCAGCACTCTTTACTTCAGAATGACATTGGATCTTTAAATATGAATAAAAGAAGCCTTTGTTTATTTATTCTTTTGTTTCCTATTCAAAATTAACTCCAAATTTAAAAAAAAAGGATCTTCATGTGACATCTAGGCAATGTCAGTTCTTCAT
Organism: Macrotis lagotis; assembly: GCF_037893015.1. Taxonomy (NCBI): domain Eukaryota; kingdom Metazoa; phylum Chordata; class Mammalia; order Peramelemorphia; family Peramelidae; genus Macrotis; species Macrotis lagotis. The sequence goes on from NC_133663.1 coordinate 198,471,328, forward strand.
TACACCTACATTTCAGTTTTAGAACCTATTGCTATCATACACATGTATAATCCCCAGAATTCTTCCTTCCCTTGTTAGTGAACAATGTGAATTATTTTTCCACTGGAAGAGTTATGTGATCTTTAATTTCACATCTTCCTGGCTTTTACAGACTGCTACCACTGTGAAAAGTTTTCAAATCACTCATCAAATTAATTATAGACTTTGTGGTCAGTTAAATGACCCTTTTAGAGTTCAAACACAAGCCAACTCTGACCTATTTATTTAACTAGTAACTCCTCTTTATCATGTGAAGACAGAAGAAACTTGACTTTCAATTCTGCCTCCAACATTTATTAGCTGTATAATCATGGACAAATCACTCAGCTCCCTGAACCTTAAGAAATGGGGCTAACTATACAATATTATTTCTAGTTCACAAAGGAATTGTAAGGTTCAGATATAGGAATTTCTATTAATATTATATACATTTTAACTATTTCTGATGTTTCATCAATATTATATGACAATTTTTGACAAGGAAATTGAAGAAATAGTAGCCATGGTGATGAGAGAAGAAAAGTTGGGGTGTGTGGTTGCGATAGTAATAGTTTGAGATATAAAACATAAATAGATAAACAGATGCCTGGATCTGTCATTGACTAAATGTGACTTGCCCCAGTGTCTAAGGTCAAATTTGAACTCAAATCTTCCTGATTCTAGGACAAATGCCACCTAACCACTATATTATTCTATATTTATTATATTCAAGAAGCTATAGGTTTTCCTGTTTTTCAATTCTAAACAAGTTCATTGTAAAATGAACAATTCATTTGTGGGCAGACAATATACTTGAAAGTTAATAAAAACATGCTATTGGATCAGTTCAATGGTTTGCCCATTCTTACTGCATGATATCATATGAACAATAGATATTCTTCAGCTACTTTTCAAGTGAATATGAGTCTTACTTAGAAAGTTCTTCAATGTTTTTGGAATTTGTTGCTATCATCAAAGTTTTAAATGCAAAGAGAAACATCTGAGAAATCTTTCCATCTCTAGGATTGTTTGAAGAAGACAAAGGTTTGTTTGAAATGAATCATATAAAAGGGTTTTTTTTTGGGGCATACCATAATTCTAAATGCTTATTATTTCTTGTAATTTGGTCCTGAATTTGATATTGTACTAACAATCAATGATCTGATCGTGCCTAAATAGCATATTTGGACATGATTCCAACTACATTGATCATACTTCTTTTTATCCTTAAAATACAGTTAATTTCATTTTTATGATATCCTACCTCTCAGGATATCATAAGGATCAAATGAGATAATAATTGTAAAGTGATTAGCACAATATGTGGCAAACACCTGATGATGATATTTGTCCTTCCTTCTCAAGTATATCATTCCCAGATTTTTCTTACTCCTTTATTTAAAAAAAATAATGTTACAAAGGATTGCAATTTTGAGTAGTTTATAAGCCTGTGGCCCCTGCCATTTCTAACACTAAGCCATATTTTCCAGTTTATATTCTACTATTTTTCCTTATGTTTACCTTTCTATTCAGTCAGAAGCTGCTGATGTTTATTTATTTTATTTGTTATGAAGTTCTCCCAAAAATTGTTCTGTTTTTATTCTCTTTCTATTTTCAATACCCCTTTAAGAGATGTTGGTGCATAATCTGTAGCAGTTATTTTTTTAATCCCAGCAAATTACACAATTTCCTCACCTACATTAAAAGAATATCTATAAATCTTGTTCAAAATCTATCTTGAAAAATGACACAGGAAGAGAATAATGGTTTAGTTTTATTGCAACCATTGATCTCTTTGGATGAACCTGAGCGTTAGACACATAAAATCTTTGACTGATACCATATATAGTGATTTTCAATACATTATGAAGCCACCTGAAGTCTTAGTTGCTAATGCATATGTCTAGTACTTATGAACACTTTGATAAATGCATATATATGGCAAATGATGATTAATCAGGATAAGTAGAGCATCACATCCCAGTTAGATGTATCAAAGCATACTTTCCTATGTTTAAAGACCCCCAAATTTGGATATACTTGCAAATTAATATAACTTTTCAGAAGACAGAAGATTGTAAAATAATCATCCTCTTTTCAATGTTTAAATGGTCTTGGGCAATATTTTCGTATCATATGACCTCAAAGCGTATTCAATACATTCTTTTATGTTATATTATAAAGGAATATAATTCCAAAAGTCTATTGGTCATGGATTTCATTTATAAATACATTTAAAAAATATAAGCATATCAATACATCCAATAAATTCATTGACATGATGTTTTATAGCATTTTGGTCCTGGAGTCTGGAAAATCTGAGTTTAAATCCAGCTACAGATTTTGAGGAAGTCACTTAACTTTTGTTTCACTTGGTTTCCTTATCAGTAAATTAGGAATAATAATAGCACCTACCTCTCAGGACAATAGTAAGGCTCAAAAGAGATAATAATAGTAAAGTGATTAGCACAACACTTAGTAAATACCTGATGATGATGTTTGTCCTTTGTTCTCAAAGAAAACTGTGACATCAAGGACACCCTCTATAATTTTTTGAATCTTAATTAAACTCCAACCTCTCTAAAGTATTGACAAGGCTGTCTCAAAAGTAAGGTAAAAAAAATTTAAACTGGTTATTAGATGACATTAGAATGCATTTGAATGCTATTCACAGAGTGATTATTTTCTTTTTATGGATTTACCATTTTGATGTTTGTCCTTCATTCTTGGAAAAGACAATATCAAGGAGACGATACTAAGAAAAGAAAATGAATTGGATTTGAGTGAGGAAGTTCTGTGTTGTCACCCTCCTCACTTTCTCCTCTGGAGTCATCTGGGTATACTGGCCAGATATGAATCAGAATGACTCCTGATGGCTAAGTGATTTGCCCAAGGAGACTCAGGTCCTCCTGACTTCAGGGCTGGTGCTCATTGCTTCACCTCTCTACCCCGATAGAGGCAGCTATGTGGCATAGTGAAAAGGGCGCCGTGCTTGGAAACAGGAAGGATCATCTTCCAGAGTTCCAATCTGACCTCAGACACATTATTTGTGTGACTCCGGACAAGTCATTTACCTATTTGCCTCAGTTTCTTCATTGTAAAATAAAGCGGAGAAAGAATTGGCAAATTATTCCTAGTATCTTTGCCAAGAAAATCCTAAATGGGGTCAGAAAGAGTAAGACATGCCTAAAGTACAATGAGGCATCAAGATAGGACTATAAAACATTCATTTTAGTATTAAAGCAGAGAAGCATTGTAGCATAATATGTTGACTCTGGTGTTAGGAAGATTTGTTTTAATTTCTTTTTTTTTTTAAATAAATATTAACCCTAGGACCATTGTTAAATCATTTAACTTCTCAGTTCCCCAGGAAAGTCTCGAAAACTATAAATTTTAAAAGATTCCTTTCCCCTTGAAAAGGATAAAAAGAGACCAATAAACCCCATTTTTGTTAATTTATGAGAACTGATCTACCATGCTATATTTTGAAGTTATAGAAATCATAAAATTACAGAAATACTCCTAATCCTTCAATTGTTCATTGCTAGGTTGAAGAAACTCCATTTTTAAAAAACATTTGAAGTTTCTATTAATTAACTTTCTAGGAATGACCACATTTCAGATATTCCCCTTAAAAGGAAACTTTTCTTCATGCATAATTCACACATGTACTTAAACATGCACACAATCATATATACATACATATGCATTTATGGTCACAAGTCAGACATATTTCAAAGTAAACAAAATGAAATCTTAGGATTTTTTTAAAATGAATTTTGTTCCATCTCAGCTTTTGAAATCACTTTGTAGATATGAAGAGGGAACAAGTCATTATTTGGCTTGTACTCATTTAGAACTAAATGGTGAAACAGCACTTGCTGATTTTTAAAAAGCACTGTAAGCTATTCTTCATTTACACACAGATTTTATTAGTGAAAGAGCAGTGTCTTGTAATTAGTTACCAAATTTGAAGGGCTCACAGATATATGCTAATGACACCATTAAATTTCTCCCTTTATATGTAAATCTGAAGCCCAGATGTTGCATCATTTGCAAATCTTGCAATTAAAGCATTTTATAACTTGCAGTTATGCAAAGGCGCAGCAGACTGGAAAATGGATAAAATTGCTTGGCTAGGACATTACCATAGTAACATACTGACCTCCATTCAATTAGTTACTACTGAAGATCCAGCTGTTAACTATAATGGTCAAAAGTGGATACAATCTGAATCTTCTCTTTTCTTTTTTAATATGGACATTTTTCACTCACCATAAATCATTGACTTTTAGAGGCACGACTTCCAGACCAAAGCATTAAAAGTGAAAATGCTTGTCCTGAAAAGTGAGCGTCATTGAAGGAATCTCATTTATCAACTATATTCAAGGTGGTTCTTCAACTTTTTGTAATTTAAGCATTCTGTCAGACAAGCTTCAAAGTGAATATTCATTATTGCTCATTTTAGTTATTGAATTCTCTGCATTATATGTGTCAGCAATTATCTCTCACTTTAGAAAGCCATACTTAATTAGGCTAAGCTAATCACCAGGGGGGCCTGTGAAAAAGACAGTTGCTTTTTTTGGCCCATCTTACATCTTCTAGTAACAGTTATTATTGACAGAATAGAGAAGAAAAATTATAGGAAGAATATTTTTATAAATACAAAAAAATCACCTTGAGCAGTTAGTTAACATATTCTTCTCTTGGGATAAAAAGTTGTAATTAAAATGAAAAGGTATGTAGGAGGAAGGGAAGGGGAAAAAAAAGGAAGGAAAGGGATCCTGTATTTACATCCCACATACCAGGTATTATGATGAGTGCTTTACAAATATCTAATCTGATCTTCACAACCCATCCTTGAAAGAGGTGCTATTATTATCTATCCTATTATTATTTTACAGTTGAGGAAATTGAGGGAATGGAAGGGAAAGGAAGAAAAGAGAAGGAAAGGGAAAGGAGGAGAAGGGAAAGGAAAAGCACACAAGAATTTAAATGATGTTGGTAATTACCAATTTATATGTCAGGGAAGCTCCTTTTTGATGGTGTGTGTGTGTGTGTGTGTGTGTGTGTGTGTATCTAAAGTTTGTAGAAACTGCTATAAACTAAAGCATACTGTCAAGTTATCTTTTTTATTTTGCTTTTTCTGGTATATGAAAATTGTTGTTAGTAATCCTGACATTATACTTGATTCTGTGTATAATAACAAGAATTATTACATTATGGCAAATTTAATTATTTAGATCACAGCTTTTTTACATTTGAAATCACAAAAATGATATGGAAAAATTTATTAATTTATCAATTTTAAACAATTTTCTTATAAGTTAATATTTTTTCTTATATTGATATACAGGGATAAATGAGAATTTTACTTTATTTTCTATAAAGGAATTTTAAAAGCATAAAGGAGTATTTCATACAAAATAAAATGAGAAAATTTTCTCAACTGAAATAATGAATATTATAACTGATTAGTTACTGAAACATGCCCTCAAAGATGGTCCTTACAAATTTTTGATTTTGTAGTTATCTTGTGCTCAATTTCATTTCTATGATAATTGCATCTTTCTGGTTAGTGTAGAACTAAAGGACAGGAGTAAAGTGAATGAGGTCATTCTAATACCTAGTCTAATATAGACTGAAGTGTGACTAGAAGGTATTAAATAACTGATATTTGACAGTTTTTTGCCTGTGATAGTTTAGAATAGGAATCAATGGAAAGTGCTTCAATTAGAAAAGGAATTTGGAAGTAAAATGTCAACATTGTTTTGTATAATTGAGAGGTACTTTGGTGGCATTTATAAACTATTAGAGAAATGAAAATATGGGAAGTTATCCTACAAAGTAAATTGAAATAGAAGGAACAAACTACTTTGAGTAGGTACTTTGAGATTATCTAGATATAAAGATATTCATATAGATATATCTAAGGCCTATCATTAAGCTGATTTCAAAAATTGACTACTTTTATATTTGTAATCTCTGTTTATAAATAAAAGAACAAAAACATTTGTGTGTCTGAGGCATGTTGTTTAAACCTAACTCTGCTTCATCTTCTCAATAAAAGCAATAAAAGTTCTATATACAATGCATAAAAGACAACAAATATTAGAGGAAAAAATAAATCTTCAGAAGAAAAATCATATCCCTTCAAAAACAGTAAAGATTTAAAAGTGAGTAATAATAATAATAATAATAAAACAAAATACTTTTAGTAAAAGAAAATAAGGAAAATCTACTTAAGAAAGAAATAACTAGACATATAGAAATATATTGGAACAACGATGGAAGTTTAATAAGAGAATAGAAAATCTTTCTTTTTGAGACTTAGCTTAGTAAGTATTAGAGGGAGGACTAGTACCTCTGATGTGAGTGCTGATGAGCTCTTTTCTGGGTTGTAATCCACTTATGGTGTCCATTTGCTACCCACCTCTCACTTTTGACTCTAAGAAACTGAGGCATACATAGCAAGTACAATCTGTAAAACAATATTGACAGATGGGCTCAACTAGGTAAAGGGTAGACTATGGGCCTCAAACTCATCAGTGTGTTAGGTAGGTATTACACACATAAACATATATATATATGCATATACATATATTACACACATATGTATACATATATATGTATAAGTTTATTTACATACACACAAGTGTGTATGTACAAATATAAGTGTGTGTTTTTATGTGTGTTTTATGTGTGTTTTATGTGTGGATGTGGATGTGAATAGGTGGATGTGAACATTTTGTTTCAACAGGTTATGAAGGTTGAAGAAGCAGGTGCTATGGAACATTTAGAGCTTGGTCAGACATTGAATCCACTAAGGTCATCTACTACATCCAGAACCATCATCAGTTGTCCTGACTTTTGTATTGCCACTGAACTCTGGTGACTCTGAAAGAGAGAGTGAGGTTGCAGACTTCATGCAACTCTGTATCATCTAAATCCAATTCACTTACAACTCAAAAGACATCACCCATAAATATGGACTATTTGTGCCCAATATGTGGTAGACATTTCCAAGCTCATATTGGTATGATTAGTTATAATTGGGCACACTGTACATTGACATAAGCATTGATTGTGATGTCATTTTGATCCTTTTAGGGCAACAATGACAGAGACAGAAAGTTAGAAACAGAAAGTTGTGGGCTTTAGTTCTATCTCAGTTAACTGTTTGATGCAGGTCAAGTCATTTAATCCCTATAAGGCCTGAATAATGAGATTGGGAGAGGTTTTCACCACACAAAAAATTTGAAAATACACCAGACCAAATTCTAACTAGAAAATCCAAGAAAAGTTCAGACTGAGTCATTTTATAAGCCCAGGGTGTCAAAAAGAGACAGACAGAAAGATCGACATTGGGGATGAGGTATGACCAGTTGTATTCCAGGACCAAGTGACTGTCATAATCAAATGAAGGTGAAGCTCAGGTACCATAGTGGGAAGCAGTGGGGAAGGAAGAAAGCCCTAGGAATCTTTGAATAGGTGCAGGATTCAGGAACAGGTGTCAACTGGCAGCTCTGTGGGCCACCACCCAGTTCTGGAGCATTGACATAGGGAAGAGAGTTGTGGACCTAGTTCTAAGCTTTGTGCCTCCAGAAACAAACCATAACTGCATGATTCTGATACCAGAAACAGAGTAGGGGCTCACTTCCAGACTCTAGTTCATCATGGGGAATAAAAAGGGTAGGAATAATAGCAATGGAAAGTCAACAGCTTGGCCAATCTGAACTAGAACCTCCCAAAGGGTCAAAAATGCCTGAGTCCAATAGTAATATAGCAATCCAATTCCATCAAATTAGATTATAGAATTTGTAGAGCTTAGATTAAGATAGTGAAGAAACCTTGCCTCAAATATAGGATACCAGCATTAATATAAAATCTAAAATTAAGAAGTAGCTTAGAGGAAAGTAAAGTGTTTAAACAGTGAGCAAATTTGGGGAAAAATAATTCCATCAAAACAAGAAAGTTCAAAAAACAAACCCAAAGGAAAAGAATGATTCAAAAGTACTATTATCAGAGTTTCGAAGAAAATGCAACTTCAACACAAGTGTCCAACAACAATTCCTAGAAGAATGAAAGAAAGGATTTTTAAAAGAGCTTAAAACAAATTCTTAAAAACCAAACAAAAGTAGCAGAAAAATGGAGAGAAATGAGATCTAGAAAAGAATATGAAAAGATGATAAACAATTTGGTATGAAATTTACTTAAAAATATAACTTTTTGAAAAAGACAATAAGCAACTTGGCATAAAATTTACTGAAAAAATATAACCCTTTGAAAATTAGAATTGATCAAATAGAAGTCAATGACTACATGATACATCAAGAAACAATAAAACAATAAAAAAACCCAAATAATAGATGGCAAAATGAAACCTCTGATAAGAAAAATTACTAGGTTGGAAAACAGATTAAGGAGAGACCATTGAACTATATGGCTTTTTTGTTGTTGTTGAGTCCAGTCATGGACTACATGAAAGCCATGGATTAAAAAAAATCTAAACATTTCCAAAAAAAAATCATAAAACCATCCATATATCTTAGAAACAGAAAACAAAGTAGAAATAGAAAGAATTGATTGGTCACCTCCTGAAAGATTTCAAAAAACAAAATAATGCAAGCAATAAGAAAGAAAGAAAAATAACCTAGCAGTATCTAGGTTATAACCAAGAATAATTTATACAGCAAAAGTGATTATAATACCTAGAGAGAAAAAGTGAGCTTTTAACAAAATCGGGGATAAATTTTGCAAAAAGATGCAATAAAGAATGACTTAATATCCAAACAAAACTTATATGCACCAAATCATATAATATCTAAAGTATGAAACGTTAAAAGACTCAAAGAAAGAAATAACAAATTATAATTTTGGGAGAACTCAATTTACTATTCTCAGACTTCTAAAATCCAAACAAAGAAGGAAATGAAGAACTTGAAGAGAATTTTAGAAAGACTGGACATAATAAACTTATGGAGGATACTGAATAAAAAAGAATGGGGATATACTTATTTCTCAACTCCTTTAAAAACTGACAATATATTAGGCCATTAACACCTTCCAAAATGCAGAAAAGGAGAAATATTTAATGTATCATTTAATGATCCTTAATGCAATGAATTTTATGTTCAATGAAGGACCTTTGAAGGAAAGATTAAGATTAGTTGGAAATGAAATAATTTAATGCTAATGAATCAGTGGGCCAAAGAACAAAATATTAAAAAAATCACCTTAAAATAATGACAAAAATTATATATATATATGTATATATATACATATATATATATAAAATTTGTGGAGTATAGTCAAAAATATTTAGGGGAAGATTATATCTACCCCCAAAATCAGATATGCAGAATGAGCCCATACTCAAAACCTCTCTAGTTTTGTAGGAACAACCATTAATTTTTTTAAAAATGTTTTTTAATAGAAATTTGTTTATCAAATATTTTTTTATAAATACATCTCTTGCATAATGTACAATGAACTATTTCTCCTTGCTCTACCTATTTTAGTCATCTGTTTTAAGATTACAATTGAATGACAGGGTGATAAGAGTTATTGAAATATCATCTTTATATCAGTGAACTTACAAGAAAGATTCAATAAAGGATTATCCCACCAAATAGTATCATAATGTTTCATTTTATAGTTTTAAAAATTGGGGAGACTCACAATTCACAGTCACAATGATACATAATTACATGTCAAAACATGCTCCCGGAACTTTCCCTGATATTCTTTGGGGGAGGGGTAAAGGAAAATATAGCCCAGCATAGGTGGGAGAGCGGGAAAAACAGTGGGAGGCTTTTAGCCTTAATGCAGTTCAGGACCTGGCTCAGTAAGTCAGCCTGATAGCAAGCCAGCAGGGAGGGTACCAATCCCAGATAAAGTCTAAGCCCAGCATTCCCAGGCTGGAGCAATAGACAGAACTTGGTTGGGAGCAAATTGCTGCATGGGAAAAGCCTGGGCATAAAGGAGAAACCATATCTTTGCATAGGTAAAACCTTGGGCAAGTGATAATTCAGGGAACAGATCCTGGCCCCAGCACAAAAAAAAGGAAAGAAAATGTATCCTAGGAGCAGAGTTCAATTATCAAAATGATTTAAAAAATAAAAAAGAGCACTAACTATAGAAAATTATTTATTCAGGTAGGGATGAAAAAAATACCATCTCAGAAGAAGAATGCAGTGACAAATTGCCTACATGTGAAATCTCAAAGGAGTTTATGAATTGGCCTCAAATGCAAATCCTCAAGGAAGAACTTCAAAAGGATTTTAAAAACCAAAGAAGAAAGGAAGAAAAAATGGGAAAAAAATGAGACTCATGCAGGAAAATTATGGAAAATTGACTGAAGAAATCAGCTCCTTTAAAAGTAAAAATGACTAGATGGAAAAAGAATGTAGTTCATCAAAAAATAAAACCGACCAACTGCAAAAGGGAAACAACTCATTTAAAAGTAAAAAATTAAACAACTGCAAAGGTAACAGAAGTTGACTGAAGAAAATAACACACTAGAAATTATAATTAGACAAATGGAAACTAATGACTCTATGAGCACCAAGATTTCATCAAACAAATCCAACAGGCTAAAGAAATATGAAAAACAAACAACCTGGAAAATAGATCCAGAAGAGTTAATTTACAAACTATTGGTCCAAATGAAAGCCTTGACAAAAAAAGAACATGGAAAACATCATGGAGGAAATTATCATAGAATACTGCCTTAATATCTTAGGACAAGAAGATAAATTAGTCCTTGAAAGAATCCATCAATCACCTCCAGAAAGAGACCCCCAGAAAAAAAAAAAACTCCTAATAGTAACCAAATTTCAGAATTTTCACCTAAAGGAGTAAATACTGCAAGTAGACAAAAAGAAGGAATTTAACTACCAAGGAATAACAATCAAAATTGCATAGGACTTATCAGCTTTAACATTAAAGGATCATTTGATGTTTCAGTGGGTAAAGGAACTTGGATTATAACCATGGATCAACTACCCTGAAAAAATGAACATATTCTTTCAGGAGAAAAAGATGAACTTTCAGTGAAATAAATGGCTTTCAATCTTACATGCTATAAGGACCAGAACTGAATGGAAAATTTGATCTTCAAATACAAGACTTAAGAGTTGCATAAACAACTGAGTGGAAAGAAAATTAATAGAGAAGAAATAAAATGCTCAAATAGCCCCACAAGTTAGCTGAACAAGCCATCAATGTACTCCCTAAAAAAAACCAAACTCCAAGACCAGAAAGATTTGCAAGTAAATCCTACCAATCATTTAAAGAACAATCAATTCCAATTCTATATAAATTATTTGAAAGAAATATGTGTAGGAGGTATGACAAATTCCTTTTATACACTAACATAGTGCTGATACCTAAAGTAGACAAAGAAAATTATAGACCAACCTTTCTAATGAATATAGATGGAAATAAAAATTTTCAAGGAGATTATGGCAAGTTAGCTCTAGAATAATAAACTTGGTAGGATTTAGATCAGGCATGAAGGAATGCTTCAACATTAGGAAAATAATAAGCATAATTGTTGCTGCATATTACAGCATATTGATACCAATATCAAAAGTGACAGAAATAATATGATTATCTCAATAGATGCTGAAAAAAACCTTTGACAAAAATACAGCAAAATAGGAATGGGTATTTCTATTAAAAACACTAGAGAAGATAGAAATAAGTGGAGTTTTCCTTAAAATGATAAGAAATATCTATCTAAAGTCATCAACATGCATTTGATGTAATGGGGATAAGATAGAAGCATTCCCAATAAGACTTAGGGTGAAACAAGGATGCCCTTTAGGACCACTATTATTCATTATTGTATTAGAAATGCTTGTTTTAGCAATAAGAGAATAAAAAAGAAATCAAAGGAATTGAATTAGATAATGAGATGATATCATGATATGATGGGTACTACTTGAAACAATTAGCAACTTTAAGTAAAACAGTAAGATGTTAAATAAACCCACATAAATTATCAGCAAGAGATAGAAAGAGAAATTTCCTTTTAAGTAACTGTAAACATCATAAAATACTTTAGATTATGTTTCAAAACAAACCCAGAAACTATATGAATACAATTACAAATCACTTTTTAAATAAATACAGACCTAATCAATTGCAAAATACCAATTTTTTATATGGTCAGGCCAAGCTAATTTAATAAAAATGAAAATTCTATCAATTAATGATATTAAATTATTTATTAACTGTCATACCAATCAAACCAAATAATAAAAACCCAATTACACAGTGCTAGCCAAAACAGAATTAAAATTCATCTGAAGGAATAAAAGGTTAAGAATTTCAAGGGAATTAATGAAAAAGCAAGGAAAGTGGCTTAGATGTACCAGATCTAAAGTTATATTAAATAGCAGTAGTTACTAAAACTGTTTGATACTGGCTAAGGAATAGAGTGACAGATCAATGGAATAGATTAGGTACAAAAGAAACAGTAATAAATGACTATAGTTATCTTCTATAATTTTTTAAACCCAATAATTTTATGATTCTGGGATAAGAACTAGTATTTAGAAAAATTTCTGGGAAAACTTGAAAAATAGTATGACAAAAACTAGATAAAGACAAGCATTTCATGCCCATTACATGAAGATGAGGTAAAAATGGGTAACAGGATTTAGACATAGAGGGTAATATTGTAAGTCAATTAGAACAAAATGGTTTATTTGTCAGATCTATGAAGAGGGGAGGAGTTGATGACCAAACAAGAGGTAGAAAACATTGAAATTTCTAAATGGACAATTTTTACTACATTAAATTAAAAGAGTTTTTGCACAAACAAAATCAATGCAATCAAGATTAGAAGAAATGCTAAAGCTGGGGAAAAATTTCATAGTGTTTTCTAATAAAGAATTCATCTCTATATATGGAGAACTGAGTCAAATTTAAAAGAATACTAGTCATTCTCCAATTGGGAAATGGTCAAAGGATATGAACAGGCAATTTTCAGATGAAGGAATTAAAATTATTTATAGTCAAATAAAAAAATGCTCCAAATCATTATTGATTAGAGAAATCCAAATTAAAATACCTCTAAGTGAGGTATAATGCCTCACGTATCAGATTGGCTAATTTAGCAAAAAAAAGAAAGGAAAATGTTCAACGTTGTAGAGGATGTGGGAAAACTGGGACACAAATGCACTTTTGGTGGAGTTATGAACTGACCCAATCATTCTGTAGAACAATTTGGAACTATGTCCAAAGGGCAATCAAATTCTGTATACCCTTTTATCCAGCAATACCATTACTAGGTTGATATCCCAAAGTGTTCATAAAAATGATCCACATGTTTAAAAATATTTATGGTGACTCCTTTTGTAGTGGCAAAGAATTGGAAATTGAGGGAATGCCTGTGGATTGGAGAATGGCTGAACAAATGGAGTATGAATGTAATGGAGTGCTATTATTCTGAAAGAAATCACGAGTGGCCAGATTTTAGAAAAGCCTGGAAAGACTTGCATGAACTGATGTTGAGCGAAGTGAGTGGAACCAGGAGAACACTGAACCCATTAGAAGCAACATTTAAAGATGATCAGCTATAACTTACAGCTGGTCCTAGCAATTCAGTTATCAAGGACAATGTTGAAAGATCTTTTATGGACAATTCTATCCACATCCATAAGAAAAAACTGTGGACTGTAGAACGAAGCATACTACGTTCAGTTTTTCAAATTTCTTTTGTGTTTTTCTTTATTTTTCATGTTTTCCCTCCTTAGTTCTAATTTCTTTTTAATAACATGACTAATGTGGAAATATGTTAAAAATGATTTACATTTGGGTGGCTAGGTGGCATAATGGATAAAGCACTGGCCCTGGAGTCAGAAGTATCTGGGTTCAAATCTGGTCTCAGAAACTTAATAATTACCTAGCTGTGTGGCCTTGGGCAAGCCACTTAACCCCGTTTGCCTTACAACCCCGCCCCCCCCAAATGAGTTACATGTACAACTTTTACCAGACTGTTCACCACAATATGGAACTCAAAATCTTGCAGTTTGATATTTGTTGAAAACTACCTTTGCATGTAATTGGAAAAAAAATAATAAAGAATAATAAAGAATTTACTGCCAAACTTTAAAAATTTTTTTATTTATTTAAGGCAAGGGTGACTTGCCCAAGGTCATACAGCTAGGCAATTAGGATTTGAGCTCAGGTCCTCCTGACTCCAAGGCCAGTGCTCTATCCACTGTGCCACATTTAAAGAATTCATTTCAGTTCTACATAAAATATTTGGATAAAAATAGGTAAGTAAATTGTCCTCCCATATTTTATCTATGATACAAATATGGCCTTGATATTTCAGTCAAAGATAGCCGAAGTAGATAAATTAAATGATAGACAAGTATACCTAATTGATATTGGCACAAAATCTTTAAAAATTTTAATAAATTAACAAGGAGAATATTGCAGTATATCACAAAATAAATCATTATTGTCTGGCTGGATTTATTCTGGGAAATGCTGAACTGGGTCAATATTAGGGAAAATGTTGAATAAGTCATGATGGTGAGAAAAGCAGGAAAAGTTGCCTGAACTCTCCCCACTTTCCTTAGAAGTTTAAATCAAAGCTCTAAATGAATTCTGGAGCCAAAGAATCCACAAAAAAGATGGAGTGAAGCGATTTTCCCATCTAAGAAGACTTAGTCTTTGGGGAAGATCTGTCTCACTTAGGGGAAAGAGCACAGTCCATGTGAGATGTGTCCTGGCGAGCCAAAAAGAAACCACAGCACAGATAAGCAACTTAGATCATGTAGTCCTGGCTCAGAAAATCAGTGATTAGCAGGCCAGTTCTGATGCTTCCTGCTCCAGTGCAGGAGGCAAACTGTCAGCCCTAAAACCATACAGCAGACATGATTAGGACAAACTACCTAAGTGCAATGGGAAAGCCACCAGCCCAAGGCCCTAGCACAGAAATCCAGTGGCCAGGTTCTTGGAACAGTGTACCCAGTACTCTAGGAGCAGAGTTAAACTTAAAAAGTCATGAACTAGGTTAAAATATGAGTAAAAACAACACTCAAAAACCCAACAACACAAAAAAAGTTACTTCACAATTGAAAATTACTATTGTGAAATGTATCATCTAAATACTTACTCAGAATAGGACAATGATGTCTGTCTACATGTGATCCCTCAAAAATTTCAAGTTCAAAAAGTTACATTTATTTATTTATTTATTCATTCACCTATTATTCATTCATTCATTCATTCATTTATTTATTCATCCATTCATTTGCTTATTTATGTATGTATGTATGTATTGATTTGTTCATTTATTCATTCATTTATTTGTTTATCTATCTGTCTGTCTGTTTATTCATTCATTCATTTATTTGTTTATTTGTTTATTTATTTATCTAATTATTCATTCATTCATTCATTTATTTGTTTGTTTATTTTAGGTTTTTGCAAGGCAAACTGGGTTAAGTGGCTTGCCCAAGGCCACATTGCTAGGTAATTATTTACTTTCTGAGGCCATATTTGAACTAGGTACTCCTGAGTCCAGGGTTGGTGCTCTATCCACTGAGCAACCTAGCCACCAAAAAAGTTATTTTAAAAATCAAATAAGAGGACTTCTGGCCAAGATGGCAGAGAGAAGACAGGCACAGTGCTAAAGGTCTCCCGATCTTCCCTCATATATGATATGACACAAACCTCTTAACAGAAATCCTATTTATAAAATTCAGAAATAAAAGCCAGGAAAAGGACATCCACCTCTGGATCTGTCTTACGAGTTTGTTGGTGAGTCCAGGTGGGTGGACTCTTCCGGGAGCACTGGAGGATGAGACTAGGAGCCTGAATCAGCCACAGATTAGCCTAATTAGTGGTGGGGCAGTAGACTGGGAGCCTGAGGGCCTGAGAACCAGACCGGTTCCATCAGCACATCTAGAGCCTGGTCAGCCACAAAGGCTCAGGCCAATTAGGGAGTAGAGGCACTGGTTGTGGTGCTAACCATCTGGAGTATGAGTTCCAGTGTGGGAGAATTGCAGACATCGATCCCTGGGTTCCTCTGGTCTGGAGGAACCCAGAGTCCGTACCTTCATTTCAGCTGAAGCCTCTTCCCATGCTAAGGTGGAGCAGCAGAACCACCTCAGCTGGGAATAAAGAGAGGGATGACCTCACCCCACGGAAAAATCCACCATTGATCAAAAATGAAAGTATTCAACAGCTTCAACCACTCCCTCCAGGCCAAGAGAGAGGGCCTCAATCAAGG
Organism: Macrotis lagotis; assembly: GCF_037893015.1. NCBI lineage: Eukaryota > Metazoa > Chordata > Mammalia > Peramelemorphia > Peramelidae > Macrotis > Macrotis lagotis. Next base: position 198,487,604 of record NC_133663.1, read on the forward strand.
TCACAGACACTCCAGAGAAAGCAACCAGCACCTCCTACTGGCCAGTTAGTGAACAAAACCTCTACCACCACCTACTGGCCAGATGGAGATATTATACTCAGTGAGTAAAGACTAGGGATCTCAACACCAAACCTTTGTGAACCAGCTCCTCTCGAATACAAGGTCTTAGGATAATGAAGAAAGGCCAGTGAAAAAGGAGGGACCATAGAAAAATACTTGGAAGTAAAAGACACTAACTCAGAGACACTTAGAACCTCTGAGGAGAATATGACCTGCTTTCCAGCACAGAAAGACTTCCTTGAAGAAATAAGGAAGGGGGTGGCTAGGTGGCGCAGTGGATAGAGCACTGGCCCTGGAGTCAGGAGTACCTGAGTTCAAATCTGGTCTCAGACACTTAATAATTACCTAGCTGTGTGACCTTGGGCAAGCCACTTAACACCATTTGCCTTGCAAAAACTTAAAAAAAAAGAAATAAGGAAGGAGTTTAAAAATCAATTGGGACTTCCGGCCAAGATGGCGGAGAGAAGACAGGCACAGTTCTAAAGTCTCCTCATCTCTTCCCCATCTATCACATGAAACAAACCTCTTAAAAGAAATCCAAACCAGGAAACCCAGAAAGAAAAGCCAGGAGAGGAAAATCTAGCTCAGGATTTGTCTCCCACAGCAGCCTTGACTGAGTACCGGCAGGTGAGTCTGAGCTCCAAGGGAAGATCAGCCCGGGATCAGCCAGATCAACAGCTGAACTGGAACCAGGAGTCTGAGGGCCCAAGAGCCGGACCTGCTGGATCAGTGGTGGGGCTGGACGAAGGGGGCTTGGGTCCGTGGGGAAGCAGAGGCCTGGTGTTGCTGCTGTCCTCCTGGAGCTTGGGGAAGGGGCTGCGGGGAGAGGTTTGGTGCAGGAGAGCTGTGGACACCATCCCTGGGCTCTTCAGGTCTGAGAAACTCTGAGCCCAGGCCTCCATTGCACTGAGGGCTCTTCTCAAACAAATGCAAATTACTTCTGCCTCAGGCCCAGGTGTGTGAGCAAAAGAACTAGCCCAGCTGAGGAATGATCTCAGGCCAGGGTAAAGCCCACCATGGATTGAAGGCAAAAGAATTCAATAGCTCCAATTCCCTCCTTCAAGCAAAGGGAGAAGGCCTCGCAACCAAGGTCACAGACACTCCAGAGAAAGCAACCAGCACCTCCTACTGGCCAGCCAGAGAAACTGCACTCAGTAATGCCTTTAGAGATCCCAAGCCCAGGTGAACCAGCCCCACCCAACTCAAAGTCTTAGCATAATGAAGAAGGGTCAGAGGAAAGGTGGATCCATAGAAAAATTCCTGGAAGGGAAAGACCGCAACCCAGAGAGACCTGGAACATCTGAGGAGAATACAATCTGGTCTCCAGCACAGAAAGACTTCCTTGAAGAAATAAGGAAGGAGTTTAAAAATCAACTAGAAAATTTGGGGGAGACAAAACCTTAGAAAGTAGAATTGGACAATTAAAAAATGAGAATAATTCTCTCAGATCCTCAAATGAGCAAATGCAAAAAGAAATTAATTCTCTCAAAACCTCAATTGGTCAAATGGAAAGCTCTTTCAAAAGTAGAATTGACTAAGTGGAAAAGGTTAATGAAGAAAACTCCTCCCCCCCCAAAAATAATGGAGTCTACAGAAACTAATGACTACACAAGACAGCAAGAGTCAGTTAAACAAAATCAAAAAATAGAAAAAATAGAAGCAAATGTGAAATACCTCATCAACAAAACCACTGACCTCGAGAATAGATTGAGGAAGGGAAACCTGAAAATTATAGGACTTCCTGAAAACATTGAAGAGAAAAAAAGCCTGGACTTAATATTACAGGATCTAGTGATGGAAAACTGCCCTGACATCATGGAATCAGAGGGCAAAGTAGTTATTGAAAGAGTACATCAATCCCCACCAGAAAAAGATCCTAAAATGAAAACACCAAGGAATGTTGTGGCCAAAATCCAGAACTATCAGATAAAAGAGAAAATCCTCCAAGCAGCCAGAAAGAAACAATTTAAATATCAAGGAGCCACAGTAAGGATCACTCAGGACCTGGCTGCATCAACTTTAAGGGATCGAAGGGCCTGGAATGAGATATTTTGAAGAGCACAGGAGCTTGGAAATTCAGCCAAGAATCTACTTTCCTGCAAAGCTGAGCCTTCTCTTCCAGGGAAAAAGATGGACATTTAACAAAATGGAAGAATTCCAAAAAATTTCTGATGAAAAGACCAGAGCCAAACAGAAAATTTGGATATCAAACAGGAGGTTCAAGAGACACATGAAAAGGTAAAAAAAAAAGGGGGGCGGTAAAAGGAAAAAAATGCAATCCAGTAAGTTGAAACTGGCTATATCCCAGCATGGTGGGGTGGGAAGAGACTCATAAATCCTGAGAAATGTAACTCTAACAGAGAGAATATACCTAGCCAGAAATAATGGACATCCATGACCTATCCATGAGACTGATATCTAATGGGATGTAACTGGCTTTAACTCCACTGGGGAGAAAGACTCTAATAACTCTCAGGAATTTTGACTCTATTCAACAGAATATACTGAACTAGAAGGGACAGACACTCAGAATTTTCTATGACTTAGATACAATGATCTAAAAAAAATACACTACCTCCCTAAAAAGGGGGACAGGAAAGAGACAGTAGGAGGGAGGGGATTGAATGGGACAAATCTCATTACACTAAGAGGTACAAAAAACCTATGGTAATAGAGGGGAAGAAGGGAGTAGAGGAGAAACACCTGAATCTTCTTCTCCTCAGACTTGGCTTAAAGTCAACCTACACATACTCAGTTAACTTATAAAACATCTAACCTTTCAAGTGTTAAAAGGGGAAAAGGGGAGGGGAGACAGAGAAAGGGAAGGGGAGTGGAGGAAATAAGGGGAAATAACAAAAGGAAGGGAAGGGAACAGGGAAAGAGGAAAGAAAGGGGAGGGTGTGATATAGGAGGGCAAACACACTGAAGGGGGTGGTATTCAAAAACAAAATACTGGGGAATATGGATAAAAGGGGGGGAAAGGGGGAAAATACAAACAGAGGGAAGATAGCATAGAGGGCAATAAAGAATTAGTAATCATAACCTTGAATGTGAATGGGATGAACTCTCCCTTAAAACGTAAGCAAATAGCACAGCGGATTAAAAACCAGAATCCTACAATATGCTGCTTACAAGAAACTCATTTGAAGCAGAGAGATACATATAGAGTAAAGGTAAAAGGTTGGAGCAAAATATATTTTGCTTCAGTTGAAGTAAAAAAAGCAGGGGTAGCAATCCTTATCTCAGACAAAGCAGCAGCAAAACTAGATAGTGTTAAAAGAGATAAGGAAGGAAACTTTATCCTTCTAAAAGGTACCATAGACAATAAAGTCATTTCAATATTGAATATATATGCACCCAGTGGGACAGCACACAAATTCTTAGAGGAGAAGCTGAAAGAATTACAGGAAGACATAGATAGCAAAACCCTACTAGTAGGAGACCTCAACCTCCCGCTATCAGATCTAGATAAATCAAATCATAAAACAAACTAGAAAGAAATTAGGGAGGTAAATAGATTGTTAGAAAAATTAGATAAGGTAGACTTATGGAAGAAACTGAATGGGGATAGGAAGGAATATACCTTTTTCTATGCAGTACATGGAACTTATACAAAAATTGACCATGTACTAGGACATAAAAACCTAATGATCAACTGCAGAAAGGCAGAAATAGTGAATACATCTTTCTCAGATCACAATGCAATAAAAGTCATATGCAATGCTGGGCCAAGGAGATATAGACCCAGGGCAAATTGGAAACTGAATAACCTCATCTTAAAAAATGAGTGGACCAAAAAACAAATTATAGAAAGAATTAACCATTTTATCTTAGATAATGATAATAATGAAACAACATACCAAAACCTATGGGATTCATTCAAAGCAATTCTCAGGGGATATATTATAGCTCTAAATGCTTATATGAATAAATTGGAGAAAGAGGAAATCAATGAACTAAACATGCAACTAAAAAAATTAGAGAAAGAACAAATCAAAAATCCCCAATCAAATACTAAATTGGAAATTTTAAAAATTAAAGGAGAAATTAATAAAATTGAAAGCAAAAAAACTATTGAATTAATAAATAAAACCAAAAGTTGGTATTATGAAAAAACCAATAAAGTTGACAAACCTCTCATCAATTTGATTAAAAAAAAGAAAGAAGAAAACCAAATTGCTAGTATTATAAATGAAAAAGATGAACTCACCACCAATGAGGAGGAAATTAAAGTAATAATTTGAAATTATTTTGCCCAACTTTATGCCAATAAATTTGATAATCTAAGTGAAATGGATGAATATTTACAAAAATATAAGTTGCCCAGGTTAAATGAAGAAGAGATTAAATACCTGAACAACCCTATCTCAGAAAAAGAAATTCAACAAGCCATTATTGAACTCCCTAAAAAAAAATCTCCAGGGCCTGATGGCTTCACAAGTGAATTCTACCAAACATTTAAGGAACAATTGGTTCCAATCCTATATAAACTCCTTGGAAAAATAGGGAAAGATGGAACTCTGCCTAACTCTTTCTATGAAAGCAATATGGTACTGTTACCTAAACCATGAAAAGTTAAAACAGAGAAAAAAAATTATAGACCTATTTCCCTGATGAATATGGATGCAAAAATCCTAAATAAAATCTTAGCAAAACAACTACAACAAGTCATCACTTGGATAATACATTATGATCAAGTAGGATTTATTCCAGGAATGCAGGGTTGGTTCAATATTAGGAAAACTGTTAGTATACTCAATTATATCAATAACAAACCTGTCAGAAACCATATGATCATATCAATAGATGCTGAAAAAGCTTTTGACAAAATACAGCATCCATTCCTATTAAAAACACTAGAGAGTGTAGGAATAAATGGACTGTTCCTTAAAATAATTAGCAGTATCTATCCGAAACCATCAACAAGAATTATACTCAATGGGGAGAGGCTAGAGGCATTCCCAATAAGATCAGGGGTTAAACAAGGATGCCCATTATCACCACTACTATTCAATATTGTATTATAAATGTTAGCATCAGCAATTAGAGAAGAAAAAGAAATTAAAGGAATTAGAATTGGGAAGGAAGAGACAAAACTCTCACTATTCGCAGATGACATGATGGTCTACCTAGAGAATCCCAAGAAATCATCTAAAAAACTACTGGAAACAATCAGCAACTTTAGCAAAGCTGCAGGTTATAAAATAAACCCCCATAAATCCTCAACTTTCCTATATATGTCTAGCAAGAAACAGCAGGAGGAGCTAGAAAGAGAAATCCCATTCAAAGTAACCTCAGACAGTGATAAATATTTGGGAGTCTATTTGCCAAGACAGACTCAGAATCTTTTTGAAAACAATTATAAAACACTTCTCACAGAAATTAAATCAGATTTAAATAACTGGGCAAATATCAACTGCTCATGGATAGGTAGAGCTAATATAATAAAAATGACAATTCTACCAAAACTAAACTATCTATTTAGTGCCCTACCAATCAAAATTCCAAAAAATTACTTTAATGAGTTAGAAAAAATTGTAAGTAAATTCATATGGAGAAATAAAAAGTCAAGAATTGCCAGGAGCCTAATGAAAAAAAAAATGCAAACGAAGGTGGCTTAGCACTACCCGATCTAAAATTATATTATAAAGCATCAGTCATCAAAACTGTTTGGTAATGGCTAAGAAATAGAGTGGTGGACCAGTGGAATAGACTAGGTGTAAAAGCAGGAGAGGATTATAGTAATCTGCTGTTTGATAAACCCAAAGAGTCAGGTCACTGGGATAAAAACTCCGTCTTTGATAAAAACTTCTGGGATAATTGGAAGTTAGTATGGAAGAAATTTAGATTAGACCAACACCTCACACCCTTTACCAAGATAAGATCCAAATGGTTACAGGACATAGACATAAAAAGCAATATTATAAGCAAATTAGAAGATGACGGACTAGTCTACCTGTCAGATCTATGGAAAGGGGAACAGTTTATGACTAAGGAAGAGTTGGAGAACATCACTAAAAAACAATTAGATGATTTCAATTACATTAAATTTAAAAGCTTTTGCACAGATAAAACCAATGTAATCAAGATCAAAAGAAAAGTAGTAAATTGGGAAACAATCTTTACAGCTAATGATTCTGACAAAGGACTCATTTCTAAAATATACAAAGAACTGCTTCATATTTTTAAAACAAAAATCCATTCCCCAATTGACAAATGGTCAAAGGATATGCAAAGACAATTTACCGATGAGGAGATCAAAGCAATCCATAGCCATATGAAAAAATGCTCTAAATCATTAATTATTAGAGAAATGCAAATTAAAGCTTCACTGAAGTACCACCTCACACCTTTCAGATTGACCAGTATGACCAGGAAGGATAATGATCATTGTTGGAAGGGATGTGGGAAATCTGGGATGCTATTTCACTGTTGGTGGAGCTGTGAACTCATCCAACCCTTCTGGAGAGCTATTTGGAACTATGCCGAAAGGGCAACAAAAATGTGCATACCCTTTGACCCAGCAATACCACTACTGGGTCTATACCCTGAAGAGATGAGGAAAAAGGGTAGAAACATTATGTGTACAAAAATATTTATAGCAGCCCTGTTTGTGATGGCAAAGAATTGGAAATCCAGTAAATGTCCCTCAATTGGAGAATGGTTTAGCAAACTGTGGTATATGTATGTCATGGAACACTATTGTTCTATTAGAAACCAGGAGGGACGGGATTTCAGGGAAACCTGGAGGGATTTGCATGAACTGATGCTGAGTGAGATGAGCAGAACCAGAAAAACACTGTACACCCTAACAGCAACATGGGAGTGATGTTCAACTTTGAAGGGCTTGCTCATTCCATCATCACAACAATTGGGAACAATTTTGGGCTGTCTGCAAAGGAGAGTACCATCTGTATCCAGATAAGGAGCTGTGGAATTTGAACAAAGTACAAGGACTATTTCCTTTAATTTAGAAAAAAAACCCAGATGTCTTATTGTTTCATCTGGTTACCTCTGATAATTCTGTTCTCTTTAAGGATATGATTTCTCTCTCATCACACCCAATTTGGATCAAGGTACAACATGGAAACAAAGTAAAGACTAATGGAGTGCTATCTGTGGGGTGGGGGTGGGGGGAGGGAAGCAAGATTGGGGGAAAATTCTAAAACTCAAATAATATCTTTAATAAAAATTAAAAAAAAGAAAAAAAAGAAAAAATCAATTGGAAAATTTGGAAGAGAAAATTAACACCTTGCAAAACAATTCTCTCAAAACCTCAATTGGTCAAATGGAAGACTCTTACAAAAATAGATTTGACCATTTGGAAAAGTAATTGCAAAAAGTAAATGAAGCAAATTCTTCTCTATAAAAAGAATGGAGTCTATGGAAACAAATAACTTCATGAGACAGCAAGAGTCTGTCAAACAAAACCAAAAAATTGAAAAATTAGAAGAAAATGTAAAATACCTCATCAGCAAAACCATTGACCTCAAGAATAGATCAAGGAGGGACAACCTGAGAATTATAGGCTTTCCTGAAAACATTGAAGAGAAAAAAAGCCTGGACTTATTATTATAGGATTTAGTGATGGAAAATTGCCCTAATATCATGGAACCAGAAGGAAAAATAGTTATTGAAAGAATACATAGATCCCCTCTAGAAAGAGATCCTAAAATGAAAACACCAAGGAATGTTGTGGCCAAATTCCAGAACTATCAGATAAAAGAGAAAATCCTGTAAGCAGCCAGAAAGAATCAATTTAAATACCAAGGAGCCACAGTATGGATTATGTAGGACCTGGCTGCATCAGCATTAAGGGATTGAAGGGCCTGGAATGAGATATTCCAAAGAGCAAGGGAGCTTAGCATGCAGCCAAGAATCCACTATCTAGGAAAACTGAGCTTTTTCTTCCAGAGGAAAAGATGGTCATTTAATGAGATGGGAGACTTCCAACAATTCCTGATGAAAAGACCAGAGCTAAATTGAAAATTTGGACATAAAACAGGATGTTCAAGAGATACATGAAAAGTTAAAACAAGTGGTAAAGAGAAAAAAAAAAACTGCTATCCAATAAGATGAAACTGGCTATAATCCAGCATGGGAAAAAAAGATTCTCTTAACTTTTGAGAATTGTATCTCTATCAGATAGAATATACTTAGCCAGAAGTGATGGACTCTCATGACTTATCCATGAGAATGCTATCCAGTGGGTAGAAACTGACTATGTCCCTATTTGGGAGAAAGACTCTAATAACCCTTGAGAATTTTAACTCTATTAGCTAGAAATGATGTATACTCATGATTTTCTGTGACTCAGATAGAATGATTTAAAAAAACACTAACTGCTTAAAAAGGAAGGAGATGGGAGGATGGAGGGGATTGAATGAGGGTAAATCTCATTACACAAGGAGGTACAAAAGACCTATTGTAATGGGGGGAAGAAGGAAGGAGACGAGAAACACCTGAATCTTCCTCTCATCAGACTTGGCTTAAGTTAACTTACACACACAGTCAGTTAACTTAAGAAACATTTTACCTTTCATGTATTAAAAGGGGAAAAGGGGAGGGGGTGGAGATGGGGGGAAGGGGAACTAATAGAAGGAATGGAAGGAAAAAGGTAAAATGGGGGAAGGGGAAAAGAAAGGGGAGTGGGTGGATATAGGAGGGCAAACACTACAGGGGCTGATATTCAGAAACAAAATACTGGGGAATATGGATAATATGAAAAAGGGTGAAAATACAATAAGAGGGAAGATAACATGGAGGGCAATAAAGAGTAAGTAATTATATCTTTGAATGTGAATGGGATGAACTCTCCCTTAAAATGTAAGTGAATAGCAGACTGGATTACAAACCAGAATCCTACAATATGCTGCTTACAAGAAACTCATTTGAAGCAGAGAGATACATATAATGTTAAAAGGTTGCAGCAAAATATATTTTGCTTCAACTGAAGTGAAAAAAGAAGGAGTAGCAATCCTTATCTCAGACAAAGCAGCTGCACAAATACTGTTAGAAGAGATAAGGAAGGAAACTATATCTTCCTAACAGGTATTATAGACAATAAAGTGATTTCAATACTGAACATGCATGCACCCAATGGGATAATATCTAAATTCTTAGAAGAGAAGTTGAAAGAACTACAGAAAGACATAGAAAAAAAATCTACTAGTGGGAGACTTCAACCTTCCAGTTAGTTAAATCTAATCATAAAATAAACAAGAAAAGTTAAGGAGGTAAACAGATTGTTAGAACACCTAGATATGATAGACTTATGGAGGAAACCAGAGAAAGAATTGTGGAGTTGGAACAAAGACCAAAGACATTCGATTTAGAAAACAAAAACCATTATCTTATGTAATTTTGGTATCTCTTATAATTTACTTTTCTTCCTTAAGGATATGACTTCTCTCTCATCACATTCAAGTTGGATCAATGTATACCATGGAAACAATGTATAGACTGGCCAATTGCCTTTTGTGGGGGGTGGGGGGAGGGAAGCAAGATTAGGGGATAAATTGTAAAACTCAAAATAAATAAAATCTTGGGATAAAAATAAAAATAAAATAAGAGGGGTAGAAGAAGATTTGGCCAAAGAATTGAGAATTATGCAAGAGAACTATGAAAAAAAATGAACAGCTTGAAAATGGAAATACAAAATTGCCTGAAGAAAATACGTCCTTTAAAAGCAGAATTGGTAATGGAAAAAATGAAGGTACATAAAGTACTTGAAGGAAATAATTCTTTAAAAATTAGAAATGGAGAAGTGGAAACCTAATGACTCCATGAGAAATCAAAATGTGAAATAACCCTTTGGAAAAATCAACTTACCTGAAAAATAGACACATGAGAAATAATTTAAGAATTATCAGACTATCTGAAAACCATGATAAAAAGAGCAATCTTTCAAAAAATTATCAAGGTAATCTTCTTGATAGTGTAAAACTAGCAGTAAAAATGAAATTTAAAGAAATTTAAAAAAATTTAAAAAATTTAAATTAAATTAAAAATTAAATTAAATTAAATTAAATTAAAAAAAATTTAAAAAAGAAATTTAAAGAACCCACCAATTACATCTGGAAAGAGATCCCAAAATGAAAACTCCAAGGAATATTGTAGTCAAGGAGAAAATTCTGAAAGTAGCCAAAAAACCCAATTCAAATATCCAAGAGCCAAAGTCAGGATTATACAGAATTTAATAGCTTCAAGTAAAAACATTGAAGGGTCTAATACTTCATTAGGCAAAGGAGCTGGGATTCATCCCAAAACAGCTCCCCAGCTATATTATATATACACTTTTTCTGAGGAAAAATGAACATTCAATGAAATAGGGGATTTCAAACTTTCTGATGAAAAAACTAAAAATGAATAGAAAATTTGATCTTCAAATACAAGAATCAAGAGAAGAATAAAAAATAAACAGGAAAGAAAAATAAAAGATATTATACAATAAGGTTAAACTGTTTGCCTCTTTTTCTTTTTTCACACCTTATATTATCAATGCCTAGCTGTAGGCATATTGAACCAAGCTGACAAAACTGAAGAAAAATTGGTGCACCTTTATCATCTAGATGCTAACATTACTTTCTCATTTACTTCTGAAATCATATATTTTTTATTATCATTCTTTGTTTTTAGTTTTATTCAAACACAAACTCCATGATGTAGACATTCACCATGCTTTTGTAATGGAAATGACATCAATTTCTCAAAATTCCTAACTCATAAGGGGATTTGTTGTTCTGAAGCCCATAGGAAAGGAAGAGAAATAACATAGATCATTCATGATTACATCTCTTTAAGCTTGCTGATAACTGAAGAGAACCTTCTTTGCCTATAGCAAATTTATACTGACACTGGATATTTAAAAGGATGGTTGGGGAAAACTAAATCAAGAGACATTCTCAGACAATCCTTCAAAAAATGTGGCCATCAAATTTCAAATTAGATGGCTGAGAAAAAGCAAAGCAGTTTAAAAACAAATACATTCATAAAATACATTAAATATACAGAACAATATATTAAAGACATGCTCTTAGCACATTTTTATACATATATATTTATAAAAGGTGGTGATTTTTGGAAGATCAAATCCATTAATTCTATTTCTGATTTTTTTAAGACAAAAAGAAAATTCAGTATTTTGAATAAAAAAATTCTCAATAAAGCAAACAAATTATGACATTTCAATAAGATTGACAATTAAGAACATTTAAAAATACTAATTGAAACCTTGAAAAACATTATTTTAAGCTTGAAGGTTCTCATAAAATTCTGACTTTCATATTAGCTTCATCATTTGATGCCTGATAGAATATTTACTAATATGTAGTTATAATAAACAATGCAGAGTATGGATGGGAGGGGAGACAAATTATAAGTGACCTGGTCATTCTGAGAAGACTCAATTCAGAGTGAAAACCTATTTCTCTAGTGTTCATATATTCTGTTCAATAAATTATCTCGTTTTTGTTTTGTTTTGAATTTGATGAAATACATTTATTCAGTTAATCAATATTCATTTATTAATGCCTACTATTTGCTGGGCACTACATTAAGCACTGAGGTTACAAAGAGAGGCAGAAGTCAATATCTTCCCTTGAAAAACTCACAATCTACTGTAGGAGAAAGCAGGCAAATAACTATGTATGAAGAAGCAAATTCAGGGTAAAAAGAAAATAATCAATGGGAGACAGCACTGAAATAGGTGATCAGGAAATGATTTCTATAGAAAGTGTCATTTTGTCTGGGACTTGAAAAAAGCCAAGAGGGAAAATGTGGAACAGTATATAGAGAGAAGAGCAGAGGGTAGAATAGAGGATAGAAACTTGTAGAACACCCATAGTTAATAGTTATAACCTGAATGAAGATTCAGCAAAGAAGAGTGAAAAGAAGTAATCAGATAGCTAGAAGAAGAACCAGAGTGCCCTGAAAATCTAGAAACATAAGAGAGAAGAGGTATTACAGAGAGGTCAAGAAGGATGTAGACTGAAAGAAGGACATTTCTTTAGGTGATTTTAGGTGATTTCTTTTAGGTAATCATTGGTAACTTTGGAATTACCACTTAGGATTGAATAATAATGTCAGAAACCAGATTGTAGAAAGTTGAAACCCAAGAATTCAAAATATAAGGGAATTAATGTTCATTTCAAGAGAGCCTATATAATAAATACTACACATTGTTTTCAGTATTGTCCATATTTTCTTTGCTTTCTTGTAGGTTTTCTTCTGTTCTTTGTTGTACAATGTTTACTTCATTTTCCCCCCTCCTCACCATGAAGTCTAAGCAGGGATTTATAAGTATAAGATATAAAAAAAAGAAGAGGGGAGAAGAGGGAGCTACCTTACAAGTCTGGAAGAACCATTGTAGAGATTGCTATGAGTTAATTAAGGCTACATAAAGGAATTACCTAGCAGCAATGAGGTTATACAAAATTTTAGTGAACCCAATCGGAACAGTTCTCCACCTTCTTTCAGCACATGTGGAGGAGCTTGGCAGGCAAAATTGCCAATATCATAAGGGGATAGATAGCCAAGTGAAGAGTGCAGTGTTGAGTTGATTTGAGGTTTCCATTTCAAAACTAGTTGTGAGAGAGAGAGAGAGAGAGAGAGAGAGTGTGTGTGTGTGTGTGTATGTTGTGTTTGTATCTTTAATCAGGTGTCCAGAATTAAATGTGCTTGAACATTAAATTTATTTAATAGGTGCTTAAAAGACATATTTTAGCTGCAACATGAAAACATTTCAAACTGAATTTAGAACAAATAAGCTCTGCTTCACAAACACTTCCACACAGAGAAGGATTTAGTGGACTAAAAGATAGGCTAAGAACTTTATTTCAATATAATTAAATTTCCATTGTGATCCCATGTCTTTTATTTTGGATAATTAAAAACATTAATCTGTGAAAGGGTTCTATTTCAATAAATACAATGAAGGGAAAATGACTATTCATCCAGAACTTAAATTCTTTATGTGTGAAATAAGTTTAGAAGTTTCAGAAGGAGGAAAACCAATAAGGTGGAAGCAACATTTAAGGGACTTTTTTCCTGCCAATAAGAAATCACATTTTTGAATAATTGAAGTCTACTTCAGAAGTAACATTATGGATAGAAAGGCCTTTATAAAACAAAATGAACAAATTTAAATCTTAGGAATAAAAATTGAGGAATACTAGACATTTTGTAGCAACTGGGCAACACACCAGGTGCAGATAATTTTACAAGAGCCCTTATGGTAAGGAAGAGAGAGTTTTACTTCTGGTTTTCAAATCCCTCCCACCTACACTCATAATCAGGGTACTCACAGCTGTTAGCAATTAGGTCTGTCATCCTTTACCTAAGGGAAATACAGCTGATTTATTTGTACTAATTTTCAACAGACTTAGAATCTCTAGCAATATGAATAACTTCTATAGGAAGAAAATATTTGAAATTATTCTGAGAGCTTAGAAGCAAGCTAACTTAATACTTCTGTTCTACCTATAGAATAGTTCATTATTTTGCTTGGGGAGGACAGAGTGCTCTAACTCTAACGCCTTTTAATGTAAAATATAATACTTCTGGGTTGGACACCCAAGTGAAAAAATTTTCCTCTTATAGACTCACAAAATTTTCTAGATCTCTTAGACAATATGATGAATATTCATTAAATATAAGTTTAACAGGACAGCCTTCAACCATAATCTGTGGACCTATTATCAATATCAATCTTTGGACTAGATTTTATTATAAATCCTTGAATTTATTAATATTGCTTTTTCCATTTGGGTAACTAGATGCTCTTCTGGTCTAAAATTTCAAGATAATAATTGCTAAGGTTGGATCAGACTCTTTTCTAGAGGGTTTTTGATTTTGGTAGGTGAAGATATTCTCCTTGCCACCCTTGTCATGCAAAAAAGAGCAGAATACTAAACAAAATTTGTCCCAAACCACTGCATTTAGTTTTACAATTTAATCATCATTTTTTTTTTGGTTTTTGCAAGGCAATGGGGTTAAGTGGCTTGCCCAAGGCCACACAGCTAGGTAATTATTAAGTGTCTGAGGGCAGATTTGAACTCAGGTACTCCTGACTCCAGGGCTGATGCTCTATCCACTTCACCACCTAGCCACCCCTAATCATCTTTTGAATTGCCAAAGTTTGTCTAATTAGTAATTATTATGATAATGTTATGGTAAGATCTGTATTTCCTAATTTGTAAAGTATCTTCCTAAAATATATAAATTTAAAATATTTCAAGAAATTTTGCAATTTTTGTTTCTTTAAATATTTCAAATCATAGTGTTTTTTATTTTGTTCTGATATTGATCGAGAATGTAAACACATTCATAGTTTATGTAAAAATGTTTAATACATTGTTTCTAAAAAGCTAAATATGGTTTTAACTGAAGAGGTTAAGTTCAAAATTGTGAACTTAATATTAGGCTGGAGGCAACTTTCTCATAGGTGGCCTAAAAGATCAGAAGTTTATTGCTACATGGATATTTTTCTTTATAGTTTCGTCATAAATGTAGTTATTTTATCTATAATCACTGGCTACTTGAGTTTGATTCTACCTATGAGGAACCATTATTCAGACTTGGGAAAGAAAGGGTGAAAATAAAACAAAAATTTATTAAAAAGGTTATAAGGATGGAGAGAGAGAGAGAGAGAGAGAGAGAGAGAGAGAGAGAGAGAGAGAGAGAGAGAGAGAGAGAGAGAGAGAGAGAGAACACCGAAGCAACATTGGCTGGGCCATGGTCAGAAGACTGTGGCCCTGAGCTGGCGTCTAACCAAGGTTTTTATGTCTTGCTTCTCATCCAGAGGGCAAAAGGTGAACTTTCTCTTACTGGACCTGAAATTAGGTAAAAGGTAAGCCTAAGGAGATCAGGATAAAAATTTTACATTAAGCAATGAATTAATGGTAATGGGGATCTCCAACCAATTTGAGCAGCCTTTAAGAGTATAATGATTTCTATTACAATCATAATTCTCTACTTCTAGTCAATTTACATCTCAAGAGTAGGTGGTAGTCAATTTACATCACCACCCAATTTCTACATTCAGATTTCTCTTCATCTTTCCCCTGTATCATATATATAACCTTAAATATTGCAGAACTAATTTAGAATATTTTTTAAATGTCAAAAATTTCACTTCAAGTTTCATCACTAGATGATTTACAAATACCAGAAAACTGGTTTCCACTAAGCAATGTCTTTGAGGATACAGTATCACTTTCCTCTATTCTATCCTATAGCCATCATTCTACTCAACTTGATTTTCTTCTTGAGGTATAAGACAAAAGATGAACTCTTCATGTCAAAGAGTATCACAGATTTAATTGTAGTAGAACTTTTGGGTTTAGAAGGTCTTAGAGATCAGGTAAAGAAGACTTTTTAAGTATAAAAGACCTTAGAAATCAGTTTCCTAAGAAACTAATTGAAAAGCAATGAAGTGAAGTGAAGTGATTTTCCTATAGTAATTTAAGTATACTATAGAATAACTAGAAATCAAACACAGATCTTTATGCTAAATACAACGTTCTTTCCCTTATTCCACATGTTTTCACACACTTTGGGATGTTCATAAACCCTAAATACTAGAA